>NW_027186296.1:102304905-102309905 GCF_028583685.1 Petaurus breviceps papuanus
GATAGATAGATAGATAGATAGATAGATAGATAGATAGATAGATAGATAGATAGATAGATAGACAGACAGGTGGATAGGTAGGTAGGTAGGTAGATAGGTAGGTAGGTAAGTAGATATTCTCCAGCTTTCTGATTTCCCCAATGTGACAAAATCAGTGTAGAAACTTCTAACCATTCTTATCTACTTATCTATCATTTATGTTCTTAGAGGGATGCCTGGTGGCCCTCAGATGTTATACAACTTGCCAACAGTTGTAACTCAGGATGTCTCAGTGAAAAACTTGAATCCAGGTTCTTCTGAAACCCTGGTATAGCCACTATACTATGAATACATATACATTCATATATGTGTGTGTATGCACACACATATGTGAACATATTCTTCTATGTTCACCTGCCTGAAGCTATTTCTGCTAGATATATTTTTGATTACCAGAGCCAGTTAATGTTTATTTTTGCAATGGCTTGGTTGAATAAGACAGAGGTGAGCCTTAGAAGGATGGTGCCTGGGATGTCATGCTATTGTGCGTGTCATTAACAAAAGGACCACCTCCCCCACTTCCTGTAATGCCTTTGACATTCCATAGAGAGAAATACCTCTGTTACGTTATGACCAGTTGACTAAATGCCTATCTGCATGGAACTAGCCATGAGTATATATGGCTTTTCAGAACCAAAAGTGGTTGATAAGAGCCTGCATATTTTGGAGGAGGGGGCTCTCTTGAGTGCTGTTGCTACTTTATTTGTAAATCTACCACATCAATATGAGAATAGCTGGATCAATTGTGGCACATAAATGTAATGGAATATTACTGTACTGGAAGAATGATGGATATGAACAATTCAGAGAAATATCAGAAGAGCTGCATGGATTAATGCATGATGAAGTAAGTAGAACCAAACAACATACATGACTATAACACTCTAAATGGAGAGCCTAATAAATGAAACTGAATATGGTTTAATCATTGTGACCAACCTTGAAATGGAGATAAATTGATAAAATGCACCACTTTTCCTTTATTGCAGAGGTCAAGGATTGTGGTTATAGAATATGATATACACATTCTGACAGGATTTTGCTAGAATGCCCCGCTCTTGCCTTTTAATCTTTATTTTAAGGAATAGGTGGCTGAGTGTGAAATGGGAAAGGAATGTGATATATCAACAAAAGTCATCCACATACATGAATTTAGAATTTAGAATAGAGAGTGGACCTATGATTTTATTGATATAGGAAACTTCCAGGGGAGAAAACTCTGCCAATCAATTTAGGATGGCATCTTCTATATAAACTTAGATTCTTAGTGAATTGCCTATAGTACTGAAGGATTCTGTAACTTAATCAGAGTCATGGAGCCAATATTTGTAACAAGAGAGAGAATTTGAACCTAGATCATCCTGGTTTTAAAGTCAGCTCTTCATCCATTGTGTCAAGTGACCTCTCTTAAAAGTAAAATAAGACATCAAGAGGAGAAAAATGTTTATATAGCTACAGACTAAGCTAAGAGTATTTATTGGGGACTTACTCTGGTCTTGAGGTCTTAGGAATTTGGTAACCTAGTGAAAATTTCCTTGAACTAAGGGTGGGGATGGGAAGGAAGAGGATTCTAATGTATGAACCCACCTATGGAAAGATATTGCAGATTAGAGACAGATGACATGAGAGTTGAGAAGGTTGAGTTACTGGAAGGTCAGAGCATTCAAAAAGTGCAGGTATTGGCAATGAAGGAGATAGACAAGACAGTTGCTTAACAAAGAAGAAAGAGAGTGACTTATAATGTCTAGAATAGAGTCAGGAGAGATTGCAACTGAGTGATGGTCTGAAAGTGCCACTAGCACTTTATATACAAGGAATATACCAACTTCTCTGGCTCTTTATGTCAGCATACAAAAGAAGGAATGATCAGCATTGGAGAGGATACCAAGAGGTATGATACCTTTATGACACAACTAGCTTTCATTGAGCACCAGAAAATGTGAGGAATCTGAGAAAAATAGATCTAGCATCATAGAATCATAGATCTCTCCATCAATCATTTAGTAAGCATTTGCTTTGTGCCATGCATTGTGGTAGGTCCTAGGAATACAAATACAAACAAGACATCCCCTGCAATCAAGGAGCTTTTATTCTATTGTGTGAAAGCTTGAAAGGGAACTTGGAGATCATCTAGTATTGCATGGATGAGGAAACTGAGGCAATGAGAAGAAAGGTGCTCAAGGTACTACACAGGGAGTAAGAGGCAGAATCCAGATTTGATCTCAAGTTCTCTGAATAAACCCAGGGATCATTCTACTTCATTACAACAGAGGAAGAGGAATAAGCATAAAGGGAAAAGACAGAGTTTCCCTTGGGGGAAAGGGGAAACAGTTGGATTTTCCAGCTAATTCCATGCTGATCCTCAAATACTGTGTGGCCAGGTCTTTAATCCAAGTTGTTCCAACCTCTTGAAAGGGGTAGTATCTATCCTGCTCAACCTGGTGCCAGATGGAAGAACAAATAAATGAGAAGGCCAATGTTGGGAGAGGTGGGACAAGTTGGAAGTGACCTCCAGAGAAGAATCAAGGGAGGTGGGGATGGCAAATGTGAGCATCTGGGACACACCCCTCAGGCCAGTTCAGTAATACTATGTTCCATAATAGCATGGAATGCTGACAATAATAGCAGAATGGGCCAAGGAGGTCTGGAGTCCCTAATCTTTTTCCATTTTAAAGAAGATGAAAGCATTAAGTTTTCTTTTATTTTGAAAGAGCCAGTAGAATTGCAAATAGGTGCCCCAAACTCTGGGATTAAGTGTTGGGATCACTGAACACCATTCTAAACCTGATTTTGGTGGGCTGAGAAATCAGTTAAAATTAAACATCTGTATTCCAAAATAAACACTGTAATCTTCATGGTTCTGAAATGTCCTTAAGCCCTGAAGGAGAAAGGCCAGTAAGGGAAAACAAAAAGAAACCACTTAACTTCCAGAAATGATCATTGCAAGCAGAAATATGCTCCAATGGACTGCTTGGCTTTGCAAGAAAACAATAAACCCTTATAGTCTATTAATGCCATACAAGGTTGGGAAAAATAAGCCCAGTCCCCAACACTTGCAAGCTATGAGCTGACCCAGGCAAATCTAGAATATAAAGGCAGACTATAGTCCAAATTGTTTACAAATGTGCATCATCAGCCATTTGTGTCTGGGATCAACATGTTATGAATACAAAGCATTCCTCAATATGTCTTTCAATTATGTGCCCTGGAAAGCAGAGTTTGCCTTACAACTGGAATGCACAGAAAAGAAACCCTTTGAATAATTTAAATCTGAATCCCTGTAGGCTGGGTTAGAATAAAGGAGTGCTTTGTAATTAGGGTTTGGCCAAAAACATGGGAAAGTTTTCATTCTGCTAGCTTTTTTGTCCTCATTTGACCCATGGGACCAAAGAAGGGAAATAATATAGACAGGAGAAGTTCACTTAAGAGGAGTGTCTCAAGTTTGGTGTAGGCCACAAAATGAAGAGCTCCAAATCCTATGAGCATGCCCAAGAACATGCTTTAAGACCAAGCAGTCTAAACAGATTCCTTCCCATGAGGATTAGCAAAAACCCTCTCCCTTTTTTTCCCCACTTGCCCCTGTAAGAAGTTAGTAATGTATTTACCAGATGAAAGACCACCAATTTGTCTCTCACCAGATATAATACATGTCTCTGATAGGTTCAGAGGTCACAGTTTCTGCTAATCATAGCCTCTTCTCCCGTAATGTGACTTTTCTGATGGGCAAACAGAGGAATCTACTTATACTCTTTATGGGGACCAGTCTTCCTTCTTAGTCAGAACTAGAAGCACTTGATTCTTTATTAGCCATGATTCTCCCTAAAGACCACATACATCTCTTTTCTTCATCCACCTTGTGACTGCACAACAGGATACAACAATTGAAATCACATTGTCCACTTCTGAGATACTTCCAGGTCACCCAGTCACACTTCTCTGATCAGTCATTATCCCTGGAGGATAAATATGGACTATTTGTGCCTGACTTATGGTAGAGCCTTCTGAGTCTGTGTTGGACTACAATAGTCAACTCTGGAGGATAGCAAAGTGTAGCACCAGTGCAACATTTAAAGCACCCACGATCACGATAAAGACTGTGACTATAAATATCGCATGACGTTGAATCACAAAATATACAAATTCTCCGTATAGAGGACAGAACCAGAGCATTTATTTAGACACCAGAAAACTGAATCCCCAAACCAGTAAGCTGATTCCATCATAATAGTAAATAAATTAACAAGCCATAACAATAGAGAGAGCCATACCATCCTTCAGCCTTCCCACAAACCAATATTTACTCACAAACCTCTCTATCTCCTTGCCTAAGCTTCTCTCTCTCCTACCTTCTCACTAGCTCTGGCTCCCAGCTTCAGGTGGCTCTGCTCTACCCTTCAGCAAACTCCTCCCACCACAGGCTCCAGGTAATTACATCCAGCCTATTAGGGAGCAGAGTTTACTTTCAAAGCAGCGAAGATTTTCAAATTCCCCCTTAGGCCTTTTAAGAGGCAGGGAAGATCTTCAAATTCCCATTCCCATTACACAAGGCAGTTGATTAATTCAATGAAATAATCCTACAGACTGTCAGAGCAAAAGGGGAGTTAGAGGTAATTTTGTCCAACTTTATTTTTATAAAAGAGGAAGCTGAAGTCCATAAATTATATAGGTACTAAGTGTCAAGACACATTTTAAACCCAGGTCTTTTGAATAAAAATCCAGTGGTCTTTCCATTAAGGGCCAAAGACTCCATGGCAAGGGTGATGTGAAGAGTTTTGTCAAGGAGTTCATAAATTGATACAAATCTCAAATATTATTATTTTGCTCTTTTTTAGCCCCAACAAAATAGCAAGTGTGAGCCTGTATAATAAATAGGCAAATATACCTTCTATAGACTAAATAATGTTTCACACATATAACTATTTTTCAAATATGTGTATCATAAAGATACTATCATAATTTTT
>NW_027186296.1:102314905-102332533 GCF_028583685.1 Petaurus breviceps papuanus
TCTTCTCTTTATGCCACCCTGAAGAAAATGAAAGAACAAAGGACTAGATAGTTAGAAAGAGAGCTCCGAGCACTTAGCAGCAAATTAATGTCCTTTTTAAATTTT
This sequence comes from Petaurus breviceps papuanus, assembly GCF_028583685.1. Lineage (NCBI taxonomy): Eukaryota > Metazoa > Chordata > Mammalia > Diprotodontia > Petauridae > Petaurus > Petaurus breviceps. The sequence continues at coordinate 102,315,011 of NW_027186296.1, forward strand.
TTCCTTTTTGGAGCTGGGAAGGTAGGGCAGTCGGGGTTAAGTGACTTGCCCAAGGTCACACGGCTAGTTACGTGTTAAGTGTCTGAGGCCTGATTTGAATTTAGGTCCTCCTGACTCCAGGGCCTGTGCTCTATTCACTATGCCACCTAGCCGCCCCCAAATTAATGTCCTTTCTCTAAAAAGTTGCAAGTCGATAGTTCAAGGATTTTGATAGCTCCAGAGAACTAGAGCTGAGTTATATGAGTGAGCAGAGCATCCAAGAACTAAGCCTGTACAAGGCTTAGGATTTTGTTATTGGCAGCACAAATGAGTGAAAGCTAGAGTTTCCTATTTAAAACAAAATGAGGAAAAATAAATTGGGTTTTAAACAGATTGCTGGCAGTTTAGTATGTGTAGGTGTTTGTATTTAATGTATGCTCTAAATTGTGTATACCCTAGTTTATACTTAGTGATTACTGATTAATTGAATGACTGAGTGAAGGAAAGAAAGAAAAGGAATGTATTAAGTGCTTATTATGTTACAAATAAACACTGTTCTGAGCTCTGTACAAATAGAAAAGCAAAAACTGTCTTAGTCCTCAAGGAGCTTATGCTCTAAAGGGGGCAAGAGCATATATATAGGGTAGGAAAATGTTGTGGGTTTTCAGTTATTGTTATCAGGGCCTATTACCTACCTTATTAAGTGATAGTGGGTTCTCAACCTCTATCAAACAAAGAAAGAACACAATAGCTTCTGGATTTCCAGAAAGATCTTCTCTCTAAGTGCTCCCTGAGAAGCTGTTGGGTATAAAAGCCAATTAGCTGCCCTCACCTGTCAAGCCTGCCCTCAAACAGGAAGGAGAGCCAATAGTTTCTCCATGGAAAGTTCCCTGAAAGGTGAGTAGGCCCCTCTCAGGAGTTAAATATTTATAGTTATTTTAACAAAGAGTTGTGCTATAGTTTTGTTTAAAAAATCATAGCTGAGTATATTCTGTGCTTTCATACTCTTTCAATTATATATTGCTGGGAAAAGCCTCAGTGGTTGGCTTAAGTAACCAAAAACTAGATACTGCTGTTCACTTGGCAGCAAACACCTGACTTGCTGGCATAATGTCTGTTAGGACATAAGGGGCAAAAATGTTAGTGCTGTCTTCTAAAAAGCAAAAACAAAACAAAACAAAGTTATTTCAGTAATCCAAAATATGAGGATTAAGCTACAGTAAATATTTATTTTCAGTGACTTGATCAAATTACATTTCCCCCCTTCATTGGATATATTGTTTTGGTTTTCTCTCCCAAGAGAATATTTTTTGTTTCAATATAGAACTTTGGGCTTCATTATGGCCCTGTTGCAGGTTAATAGTTTTATATCCTGAATTAAGCATAATTTGTTCTAACTCCTTCTAATGGCCCTCTCTCTCTCAAAGAGAGTGAGAGGAAAAATTCCAACTTAACCTTAACCTACTTTGGCCTCAGTTTCCTCATCTGTAAAATGAAGGATATGATAGCTTCTGAGGTTCCTTCTAATTCTAGATCTTTGATCCTTTCTATTGTGAGTTCCCCTACTATATTTTTGTGTTTTAAAGTTCCTTTCCTTTTTTACAGATCAGTAGAAGGTCAAAGAAACTTAAGCTAAAGTGTTAGGAGCTATTATCTATCAAAGGAAAAAAAAACACATAGGAAGATAGAAGAGAAAATAGGGCTGAATTTAGTAAATACAACTTCCTTAGAACATCTGTCACATAAAAAGAAGCATGGCTATGAAGTTTCCAATGGTAGTTACAGGTTCTTACAGGGACTGGAAAATATGACTATTGTATAGGATTTCCTCAATTCCAACTCTTGATCTAAAGTTTCAGGGGTAAATTTCTAGGGTGTCAGCCTCAGGTTGTAAGCTACTTCAAAGATTTCTTTTGAAAACCATCTGCTTCTATCTTGCACTTATATAGCATTTTAAAAGTGTTTTTATAGACATTGCCTTCAGTCATCATGACATCTCTGTAAGGTAGGTATTTCAAATATATTTTTTATAATTCTTAATGACTTAAATTAATTTATTAAGTTCTTACTATGTGGAAAGCACTGTACTAGGGCTGAAGACACAGATACAAAAACTAGAGATCCTAACCTTTAAGAGCTTAGATTCTACTGTGGGAAAGAATATGTTAATGGGTGAATGTATATTTATATATTATGTAGCATGTGCATTATATAAAATATAAATATATGTTATATGTGACATATATACAAACACACAGATGCATGTTTATACTTACATGCATATATAAATGTGTGTGATAGATATGTATGCGTGCATGCATGTATGCATGTAATAATTGGGAGAGCGTAGGAAACTAAAATATGTAGAAATCTGAAATGGCTTATGTAGGAAGAGGACCTTGAGCTGAATACCTACATACACACATACACACATACATGCATGTGCATATATTTTTCTGTATCTATGTACCTATCTATCTACACCCAGACATAACACAGATACAGAATGGGAGATGAAATGTTAAATACAGAAAGCAGAGAATAGACTATTTTGGCTAGGTCAGGGATTTGTTGTTTGTCCTTCATTCTGGAAGAGGACCATGACTTCAGGAAGGTAATGCCATGACTGACAAGTGAACTGTATTCAAGTATACATGAGTAAGAGAGAGTAACAAGAAATCAATTTAGGAAGATGGGTAGGAACTAGATTGTGGACGTCTTTAATTGCCAAACAGAAGAATTTGCATTGTATCTTAAAGGTCATCAAGAGCCACTAAAGCTTTTTGAGCAAAGGAATGAAGAAATAGTAAAGTCAGATCTTTGCTTGTACAGATGAAGAAACTGAAGCCCAAAAAATGTTCTATTTTCCCCAAGATCATGCAATGACTCAGTAACAGGGTTGAATTTGAAACTGTTTATTTGTTTGTTTTATTTGTTTTCTTTCTTACTCTTAAGTTCACAGTTCTCATGATGCCATGATACCTTTTAAGAAACTATAAGCATTAATTTTTAAAATCAAATGTTGTAGAGCAAATATTTGCACTTGGGTATTATTCACCAGAACTGAGTCAGTGGAAAGGTTATTAATTATCACATTGGACTGAGGCAGGTCAGGGCCATCCAAAGTGAAATAAATCATGATATAGAATAAAAGCAGTTAATGGCCTATCTTCTGGAGGGGCCCAGTCCCCAGGCATCTCTGCTATGACTCCTCTTCTGTTTGATCTGTCTAGAGAGTAGCCATGTAAGCCCTGGCTTTTTATAGTTCCCTGAGCAAGTCAAGTTGAGGCAGGTATAACCATAAAGGAACAATGTTGCTTATTAGCAAGCTCAGAAGATGTGTTATTTGATATCTCGACGTTCGAAAAGATTCTTATTATCTACATGTTGAGAAAGGTCATGGAGGCTTTAAACAGGGAGATTATCTGTTCAATTAAATTAAGTGTCAGGGAATTTGGACAGCTCCCTCCTACTCCCATAAGATGTCTGTAGCTCTAACGTTGGCTCTCCAAAACATGAGTCTAATAGTCAATGACGGCAGTTAACTGAAAATAAACTGAGTTTCCCATCTGTCCTCCTCTCTACTCACATAGACACTAACCTAGTTCAAACCGTCATTAACTCCCTCCTACACCATTGCAACAACCTTCTAATTTGCCACCAGCCTCTCCCCTCTCCAATCCATCCTCTACAGAACTGACAAATTAATAATCTCAATACATGGGTCTGACCATGCCATTGCCCTCCTCAAAAGTTTTGAGTGGGTCCCACCCTATTTCCACTTATAAAATACAAACTCTTGGCCTCACTTTTAAAGCTGTTTGCATTTTGGTTTTTCCCTAACTTTCCAGACTTATTTCAGATCACCCCATTTCATGCATTCTGCATTCCAGGCAACCTGCCCTACCAGCTGCTGTTCACTGAACTCAGGAAGATGATGGCATCTCAATGTCTTTGCTCAGGCACTCCCCCCCCCCCCACCCTGCCAATCCTCCATAACTGGAATTCTGCCTCTCCCCTTTTTGCTTCAGGATCTTAGGTTTCACTTGAAATTCAAACTAGGCTCTACCTACTATGAGAACCTTTTCTTGAATTTCCCAGGATTCCTTGCTGCTCTCTGCATCCATCCTGAATTTACTTTGTATGTCTTAATTAAGCACCTACTATGTATTGGCCTTGTTCCAAGTGCTGCTGGTGCAAGTACAAAGAATCAAAAAAATCCTTACTCTTGTTAGGTATTTGGATTTTAATTGGGGGAGAGGAACAAGCACATAGATGAGTATGTGCAGAAAAAATATAGAGGGAACAAATGTAAATCAAAACAATGTAGTTAATTACAAAGTAGTTAAGGAGAGAGGTTACATAAAAACAGTTTATCTTTTAATTTAGATTATGAACTCTTTTGGGAGATAGAGAGAAGAAAAACTGAGTGAGGATCTTCAAAAACTATAATTTAAAAAATACATTTCCCCTGAGTATTACTTCTGCTATATCTCAGAAATTTCAGCATGCTGTTTCATTAAATGATTTTCTTTTATATAACTATTGTTTCTATGATTTGTTCTTTGATCCACTCATTATTTAGGACTTAATTGTTAACTGTCAATTTGTTTCTGTTTATTTTGTTTGTGATCCCTTAATTGATTACTATTTTTATTGTGTTGTGATCAGTAAAAGATGCATTAACTCCTTCTGCCTTTCTACTTTTGTCTGCAACATCTTTGTGCCACAATACAAGATTAATTTTTTAAAAAATTCTATGTGGTGCTGAAAAATATGTATATTCTTTAACAGTTCCACATAGAAGATGCCATAAGTCTTTTCATTCTCATTTCTTTTAATCAGTTCTATATTTTCACTTTTATTTATCTTCCTGTTAGACTTATGCAAAACTGAGAGAGTAAAGATATTGAAGTCCCCTGTCACTATTATGTTATTGTCACTTTCTTAATATTGTATTTGTAAATTTGGATGCTAAGGTATTTGGAGCATATGCATTTATTACAAATATTGTTTTATTGTCTTTGGCTCCTTTTAGCATAATGTAGTTTCTTTATTTATGCTTTTTTAAAATTTTTGAATATTTGTTTTTGCTTTGTCCAATACAACAATGACAACTCTCCCTTTTTAAAATTCCCTTGATGCATAGTAAAATTTTCTATCCCTTCTGTTTTATTTTGTATATTTCTTTGTTTATACAATGTTTCTTATAAGCAACAGATTGTAGGGTTTTATTTTCTTCTCCAATTTATTACTCTTTTATGTTTTATTGGATAGTTTAATTCATTCACATTAAAAGTTATGACTTAGGTTTATATTTTCCTCCATCTGTCTCTAATATTTTTTCCAAGATATGATTTTTTCTCCCTTTTGTTGTAAACATAATTCCATGTTTCTTTAATTACGTTACCTTAATTTTTAAAGGTAGCCCTGTTCCCTATTGTCTGTCTTCTCCTTACCCCTAATCCCTTCTTCTGGTTTTGTTACCCCTTTCACTTTGGGTTTTGCTTATTACTTCCTTTTTTTCTTCTACTTTTACCTGGTTATGTAGTTGTCCCTCCCAGTTTTTCCTCTCAGTTAGTCAAGTAGATTCTTCTTTCTTCTCCCCTTCAAATAGTCATATTCATTAGATTTTTTAAAAAAATTCATTTTTGTTCCGCTTTCCAAAAAGGTTTCCTCTTATTCTCTTCATTATTACTCCTTTCTTTTCTGCCCACTGTAGACTCTTATTCTCTGAATCATAACTTTTATAGTTATCTATTTTCTTTCTTTTTTTTAATTTAAGCACTATATATATATTGGAGCTTGCAGCCTTGGGTTTTTTTTTTCTTTTTGAGATGATCTATGAATCTTATTAAATTGTATTTCTTTTTTTGTTGTTGTTGTTGTTCAGAAGTTTTGGGCATTTCTCTTCTATTACTTCCTGCACTGTGGTGATAAGGTTTTTTTTGTCCTGTCATTTTCTTCTGGGAGACCTATGACCCTTAGGAGATTTCTACACATTTTGTTTTCTGGATCAGTATGATTTGCTTGCATAATGAGGATATTTTCTTCTACTATTATTGCTTTATGCTTCTCTTCTTCTAGATTGTCTTTCACATCTGTATATTTGCATTTCTAATCTAATGGTCTCTATTTTGTTTCTTTGGTAGACTTACCATCATTGATTCCAGTTTTTCTCTTCTACCCATTACTTTTGCTGTGTACTACATAAATTCTACTCTTGTAATTTTAATATCTCTTTTGATCACTCAGGAACAGTGTGTTGTAGCTTAATTCCATGTTTTCCTCATATTCCACAGCGTCCTCTGTGCCACTGTGGGTTTATTGGATCATTTTCCTTTGTTTTGCAGTTTATTTAATTCATAGATGCCCAAAATTGTTTATCAGATCTGGAGGCCATGTTTCCTTCTGTTGTTAATACTTTCCCTTTTGATTTATCTGCTTGTATTCAAGGCCTTTGAGTTTTCTTCTTCCTGAGATATTTGGCAATTTATCTATTTTTACTCTCTACCTCCCTAATCTCTGATGATGATGCTTTCCTTAGGGGCTGTATCTCTAAGCATCTTAGTCTCTTCTCACAGTGAACAAATCACAGTTCAGTAGCCTGGGTCTTTGCCCCAAGTAGTTTTTTTGTTGAAAGAACTGACTCCAGCTAGATTCTGAGCTCTTTCCTTCTAGCTTGGTGGAGTGTTGAACACCTCTCTCCTCCATGGTGTCCAAACTGTGTTTCATATATCCTATCTAGTTATTCACTATGGCTTGCCACCAGAAGTATCTTGACATCTGTTGTACCAGCTTTGGGTGTATACTTTGCCAGTTTTACCTATTGCTGTCCTATTGAGAAAAATAATTAAATCAATTCTACCATTGCCACTGTAAAGGATATGGCATTCTGCACTATGTGTTTATTTAAAATCCCTGTGACTGCCTATGCCAAAACTCACTTCCCTAAATGGATTGGAACCCTTTTTTTTAGGATGTAAGCTCTTTGAAGGCAGGGGTTGTCTCACTTTTTTGTATTTGTATTCCAAGCACCTGGCATATGCCTGGAACATGGTAGACACTTAATAAGTACTGCTTCCTTTCTTGATTCTTGAGTTTGTCCCAAAGGAAAACAAGGGACTCAAGGTGGTTCTCCTTATAAATTCTATATTAAAGTATTCCTCACATTCTTCAATTAATAAATATTTCTTATATTGAATTGTTTTGTTAATTTCCCTTGCCTTCTTGCTTTGTCAGTTTCTCTCTTCTGACCTTTTCCTATCTATTTGTGCTATTCTATCTGTCTCTGTCTCTCTGTCTGTCTCTCTATCTCTGTCTCTCCTCTATCGATACTCATAGGTGTTTCCCCTAATTGACTTCCCCTATGCAGACTCCTCTAGCAGAGTTTGTTGCCGCTAAGGAATCCAATGAAGTAACTACCTCAATCCCTCTTTAACAGGGAATTTTCTACTACAGAGGTGTCAAATTCCACCTCCCCACCCCACCTGCTTGGGTGGAGTGCTGCCTGAACCAGATTAAAATGCAATATTAATGATAAATTATTAACAAAACCAACAAAAACTACAATTCAAGAAATGATTTGTTTTCTAAGTCAATATGCCCCTAGGAAGATCTTTAACACCACTGCTATACATTATAAGGGGATAAATCACTCTCTATGTAAAACAAAGGTTCAGGGCCCTCTTAGACTAAAGCACTAAAGGAAGGTATAGAACCTTTCATCCTATATCCCCAAAGAAGATAGTTGGTATTTCTCCTAGGGCTCAGATTTAGCTTTCTGTGGCAAAAATTTAGTCTTCATTGGAACCAGGCTGGAAAGGAAAAGATTCTGGGGTTAGGTGGTGGGGACTTGAGTCTAATTCTGACTCTACCACTTAATATCCCCTTGTCTAGGGTAAGTCCCTTTATTTCTCTGGGTCACAGGTTCCTCAACTGTCAAATAAGAGATTTAGATGAGATGATTTTTAAGGTCATTTCCAGCTCTAGCTCTATGATTCTCTGATTGTTATTCTTCATAGTCTATTTACCAAACAAATCATTAAATGCTCCTCAGATGGGGGAAAATCCCACAAACATCCTGCCAGCTGCACAACTCTGGGAAAGCAGTTTTCACTGCCAGGGAACCTGGCCTGATAAATGAGTTGGGAGTGGGCCAAAAAAAAAAAAAGGTTTGACAATGATTAATGCTGGACACTCCTTTCACCAAGCTCTGCATGCTTTTCTTGACCACAGACAGCCATAGTCACCAGGAAAACCTGCTAGCATTGTTCAAAAACTGGTGTATTGATAAGCAAATGAAGAAATTCTTCTAGAGTCCAAGTTTCCTTTTAACAGTAGAAAAGAGAAATAGAAAAAGATTTAAAACTGGAGGGGACTTGATAGATCACCTAGTACAACTCCATCAATTTGTAGAAGGGAAAATAAAGGTCCAGAAATGGAAGGTGCCTTAGCCAAGGAAATAGACAGTATGTCCAATATTTAAGCCTTTGTCCTCTGACTCCAAGGGGAACCCTTATGCCATTGTCCCGCACTGATTCTATATTACTCAGTATATGAATAGGAAAAGATACAGTGCCCAAGCCGTTTGCCCAATCAGTCAATACATACACACATACATACATACATATGTTTATATGTGTATCTACATATCTATCTCTATCTCTCTATCTATGAAATGGGAAAAGCCTCTCTCAAGAACTCAGCTCAAATCCTACCTTCTGCAAGAGGCTTTGTGGATATCAGTGACCTTTCCTGCCCCTGCATTATTGCTTTCCCTCTGAGATCACCTCCCATTTTCATTGTAGGTATCTTGTATGTATTTAGATATTTACATGTTGACTTCCCCATTAGTATAGTTCCTTGAGGGTACTGACTGTGTTTTTGCCTTTCTTTGTACCCCAAATGCTCAATGCAGTGCTTGGTATGTACTAACTGCTTAATAAATGATTGCTTTGACTGATTTTATAGTGTTCCTCACATGAGGAGCAATTAATAAATTATTTCTTATACTGAATTGTTTTGTTAATTTTCCTTGCCTTCTTGCTTTGTCAGTTTCTATTCTGACCTTTTCTCATTTATTTGTGCCTATTCTCTCTCTCTCTCTCTCTCTCTCTCTCTCTTCTATCTTCAGACATAGGTGTTTCCCTAATTAAAAAAAAAAGATTTAAAAAACACCTTCCCTTGTCCCTTCTCCATTGCTAAGCTACTCTATCATCTCATTTTCTGACTTTTTGAAAGAGTAGTCTACACCCAATGTTTCCATTTCCTTACCATGTTTTTCACTCATCAACCCCTTACAATCTGGCTATAGTCTCTGGTTTCTATGGAAACTGCTTTTTCAAAGGTCACCAATGAGCTTCTTTTCACTAAATTTAATGGCTTTTTTTCTTTCTTTCTGTTCCAGACCTCATCCTCTTTGAACTTTGTGTATCATTTGACACTGTTAACAATTCCCTCCTTATGGACACTCACCTCCTTTGACTTATATGATATCATAATTTCTTGGTTTCCCCACCTTATTACCACTTACTACTCTTTCTTTTGTGTTGGCTCCTCTTCTTAGCTCCTTAAGAGGGCATTCTTCAAAGTTCTGCCCTTGGACTTCTTTTTGCCCCCATTCTCTCTCTTTCTCTCTCTCAGTCTCTCTCTCTCAGTCTCTCTCTCTCAGTCTCTCTCTCTCTCTCTCTCTCTCTCTCTCTCTCTCTCTCTCTCTCTCTCTCTCTCTGTCTCTCTCTCTGTCTCTCTGTCTCTCTCTGTCTCTCTCTCTCTGTCTCTCTCTCTCTCTCTCTGTCTCTCTCTCTCTCTCTCTCTCTCTCTCTCTCTCTCTCTCTCTGTCTCTCTCTCTCTCTCTCTCTCTCTCTCTCTCTCTCTCTCTCTCTCTCTCTCTCTCTCTCTCTCTCTCTCTCTCTCTCTCTCTCTCTCTCTCTCTCTCTCTCTCTCTCTCTCTCTCTCTCTGTCTCTCTGTCTCTCTCTCTCTCTCTCTCTCTCAGAAACCTTTGCACTCCCACAGTTTTAATAATTACTTCTATATGGTTGACTCTCAAATTGTTATCTTTAGCCATATATTCTTTCTAGAGTTCTAGATCATACATCTAATTACCTACTAGTCACTCCTTGGATGAAGGCAATTCAAACTGAATATGTCCAAAATTCAAATGATATCTCCACCAAAACCTTTTTACTTTCCCTGACCCTTCTGTCCCTGTCACTTGTATCACCTATCCTCAAAACCTGAGTTATCATTTCTGACCTACTCCTGTCCCTGAATTCCACAGAATATCTTTCACATTCATACCTCTTTTCCATTTCCACTATCATTACCATAGGCTAGTTTATTAGCTTTCTTCTGCGTGATTGCAGTAACCTCCTCTGAAAGGAGGACAATTTCCTGCTAATCTATTTGTGGCCCATGGCACAAAGACTAGAAGGTCCCTGCCATGTAAATTAGATTTCTCCCTCTCCCCCCCCCAAAAAAAAAAAAAAAACCAGACAACAATTCTTGAGACTTACTTGGTCCTTGGACAAAGGCTTCAGTCATTGACATAACTTCCTAATTGCCTAAGGCATAAAGGCAAGTTAGTAGTCAGTATTCCTTTTAATTGACAGATATCCAAGTGACATGAAAGTCAATACACCCTTCTTCCTGGGCATTCCATTGTGGAAAATCTGGAAGTCAGGAGAGCTTTACCTAACAGGATCAACATTTTAGCTTTGTTGAATATGCTTTCTATGCTATTGCTAAGTAAACTTCTTTTGCTCAATGTTATATAGACTATGAACATCACATTTAATACTAAACCTGAGCCTAAACCAGCAGAGTAGACTGAGTCATGTGAGGCACAGACTATCTCCAAATCCATCTCTCTACCCTTAGTCTTTCTACCCTGTAATCCATCTTTCATGGTACTTGCATATTAACTTTCCTTGTGTAGTCATCGGATCATTTCACTCCTCTGCTCAGACCTTCGTAATGGCACCATATTGCCTACCATATCAAATCCAAACTCCTTAACTTGGCATTCATATATTATTCATATATTTCCAGCTTTATCTCGCACAATATTTCCCCATTATCCTTTGCTCTATTCAAACTAAACTACTTGTGGTTCTTTGTAAATATCTTGCATTTCCTTCCTTTTTTACTTATGTTCATCTCTTGAAATCTCATGTATTCTTCAAAACTGTTAAAATGCCATCTCCTTCATGAAACTTTCCCTAAACCATGTCTTTATTCCTCTCTTCAGCTTAGAAATGACCTCACCATTCTCAGGATTCATATGATTCTTTGTACTTCTCTTTTGCATTTATCATAATGTTATAATTATCTACATCCATGTTTCATCACCACTACTAGATTATAAGCTTCTCAAAGGCAGTGGCCATGTCTTACAGTATTTATCTTTGTATTACACCTCCCAAAAATTAGCGTCTAGAACAGTGCCTTGAATATACTGTGTTCACTAATTGTTTCTTGAATGAAGGAATGAATGCATTAAATAAGAGGAATGTAAAACCAATAAAAACATTAATGCTAATCAAAGTCCTCTGCTACCCTGCCCATCATACCCATCATACCCACAAACCCAGAAGCAATAAGAAAACCAGGGAAGCTTAAAGGACATAATTTAAGGGACTCCCAAGTAATTTAGATCATTCGAACTTTCTACTCTTTTTTTCTGTTCACTATTCCCAGAAAAGGGCAGCTAGGTGGTACAGTCAATAGAGTGCAAGGCCTGAAGTTAGGAAGAACTGAGTTCAAATCTGGCCTCAGATACTTACTAGTTGTGTGACCCTGGCCAATTCACTTAACCCTGTTTGCCTCAGTTTCTTCATTTGTAAAATGATCTGAAGAAGGAAATGGCAAACCACTCTAGTATCTCTGCCAAGAAAACCCCAAGTGGAGTTACAAAGAGTTGGACATGACCAAAAATGACTGAACAATTAATTACCTGAAATCGATGTTTCTTAGGATCCTATCTTGATTTTCATTGGTCTAGTAGTAGGCAAGCAGTAAAAGAATGGGGAGATGGTAAGAGGAGATAATTGGCTTCATATGAATGAATCCATTACACATTTTTAATGACAATACCCCATATCTCCAGTAATTTTTTTATAAGCTGTTTTCCCTTTCACCAAAAGATCCCATGAGACAAGTAATGCTAATAATATTTTCTCCACTTTACAGATTAAAACAAGTCTCTAAGGCTCAGAGAGCTTATATGACTTGTTTGGGGTCACATAGCTAAAACTGCCTCCTGATTCCATTGCTTTTTCTACTGCTCACATGTTACCATCTTATATAATTTTGTAAACCAAATGGAATTTCCTTGGCTTGGGCATGTCAAAGTATCTATGATGTGAGTGTTTCAGGCGGTAGGGGAGAGTGAAGCATACTGAGTTGAGGAGTAGAAGCTATGCAGCAGACAAAAGGAAGGCCTTACTTAGCCTAGATACTTGGCAGAAAGATTCTTTTGCCTGTTCTCACTTCAGGTGTCTGCTATAGAATAAGTGTGAAGGAACAATTAAGTAGGCCCGAGGGTCAACGGCGCTGGCCTGTTCTTGTATTAACAGTAGGGGGAAAGTACCTGTTGGTTGTATCCTGTGAGCTCTTGGGGGGATCTAGAGAGGCTGATTTATGTTGATAATGACATACACTATGCAAACAGTGAGTTGCCATGGACATCCCACGTCATTACATAGACCACAACGGATACACTAAATCATTGCTTCTTAAATTGTGGATTGAGACCCCATACGGGGTTGTGAAAAATTTGGCAATGGTAAAGGTTTATGAATGCACAACAACCAAACATTAACTCAAAATCAAACGAGTAATGAATCTGTGGTGTTTCTGGCAGGGCTTGCCCATGTTGCATTGTGCAACTTCAGTGCTGCCTTAATTCTGAACACAAAACTTTCACACACTGCACTGTACATGCCCTCAGGCCACGTAATGCCAATGAATGCTGCTGACATATGAAAAGGGGTCAATAGTGGAAAAAGTTTAAGAAGCCTTGGGCTAAATGAATTAATGAAATTAGAACCACAATTTAGATCACTGGAGAACTTCTAGTAGCAAGGAAGTTATGGTAAAAGCTACATTTTACTTAAGAAACTAAACTCCTTATCGTAGCTCTTCTGATAAAGTCAGAAGCTATTTAACAGTTTTTTTTTTCTTTAAAAAAATACTTTCTAAACCTTTTAAAGAGAATGTTGGGGAGCATTTTTCAGAAAACTACTAAAATGAGTCATTGTATAAACATCAAAACATCCTTATATACTTATGCTTCAGATCTCTAATGCATCCATGATCTCAATAATGTGGGTAGCCTCACCAGATGTATAGAAACAATCCATCCACAACTTCTGGGTTTTTTGCCCAAATCTCAAGTCTTTGAAAGAGGAACTATCCAAGGTGGTAATCAGTAAACTATGTACCAATAGAACATTCAGCCTTGTCACTTCCTTGTCCTTTATGCTAGACCACCTCCTATTTTATGGCTATCATAATACTTTAATAATTCAAGGATCTATAATTTCATTGATATGGGTATCCTCACTGATATTGATTGTTGCTTCTCTATGAGATAGGTTATTGTAATAGTATCCTAAACAGTCTCCACAATTTTAGCTAGCCTCTCCTCTCTCAAATCAAAAGTAAGTCTTCCTAAGAAATAGATCTGACCTGTCATTTTCCTGTATTAAAACCTTTGCTAGCACTCTACTGCATCTAGGATAAAATGAGTTCTCTTCCACCTTGCAGTTAAAGCCTCCTACATTCTGGTTCTAGCAGGAACCTGCAGCCTCTATAGCCCTTTGACTGAATCTAAACTTCACAGAACAAATCCCCTTAATAAAAGGATTTTTTCTGTAAAACTTGGACTCAGTCAAAGAGTCACATTTGAGGACCTAGAGGGCTTACCCCTGTAATCTAGCCTATCTTGCTTCATAATAATTTACCTTCCCATTCTGAATGATCCAATCAAATTGAACTCTCATCTGTTTTCATCTCCTGCTTACTCAAGTGAGCTGCCTATCACGCCTCCCTCTTCTCACACCCACAAATCAGGCTTTGTATATTATAGATTTATGATATAGTGGAAAGTACCTAAGAGGTCATCTAGTCCAGCCCTCCCATTTAAGTGATGAAGGAACTGAGGTTCAGAAAGGTAAACTTACTTCCTCAAGATTAGACATAAGATAATAAACATCAGTTTTCTTGGCTATCAAGTGGAATAAATCACCTCTTGGGTCCCCTGTAGCTCTTACATCCTATGATTCATGTTGAACCATCATGCACAGTTCAGGCTGCTCCAGTAAAACACTTATTTCTCATGTCCCAAAATGTTCCCAGCTTTAGGAAGCTAAAGCAATGCCATACCTAAGTTTGTCACTAAGGAGTCGTCTTATGTGGAGGTACTAGTGGCATTAGTTATATAAAAGCATATACGCTTTTTCTTTGCCCAGGACTTCAGCCCACAGAATATGGCAGACTGTTTGGAAAGGTTGCAGAATGACTCTGACTGCCAAGTTTCTTTTTATACTCCCATACTTTCTTTGTATACTCCCATAAGGGGATCTCTCTCTGTAGAGGATAGGGCAAGGAAATTTCATCAATCAAATCTTTATTTGTATATATCATGTGTGAAGAATAAAAGGGCATCAAGGTGCCAACTAACCTAGGCCAACTGTGCTTCTGAGACAAGAAGAATGGGAGGCGGCAGATCCCTGGCTTACACATTGACTATTTTCTTCATTTTGAAAGGGATAGGAGAGGGGTGCCTCTTTGAATGGCACTGAGAGAGACACCAGAATTTTGCTTTAAGTACTCACCCCTCCCTTCACTTTTTAACCCAACTGCTGCTGGAGAGATTCAGGCTTTGTTTTGTTTTAATAAAAGATAAATATAATTTTTGAGTTTTGTTTTGTTTATACCCAAAACGGAGTCCAGTGGACTACATAATATCTGGACTTTCAATAGGAGGCAACATTCTTTTCTATCATGCCACTGGGCTGAGGGATGAATTCAGACAACTGGATTTTATTGGCAATCCTGGAGGTGATTGACTGAAACACAATTTTAGAATTTTAGAGCTAGAAGAGATAATCCAATTCTCTTGTTTTATAGGTGTGGAAACAAAGATCCAAAGAAATAAAATGTACTCTTTCCATCTTTACATGTCAAACCTTTTCCTTCCTTCAAGGCTTACATAGCACAAACCCACATGGCAAGGCAGTGGTAACACCAAGATTAGAAGTCAGGTCTCCTGACTCCCGGAACAGTGCTCTTCCTAATAGATGTCCTCTTCTTTTTTTTTTTAAATTGTTCTCTTCTAATGTTTGAATATTTACCCAGTTCTATCCTATCCATCTGTGTGGCTTTGACATGGTGTAAGTCCTGGACCTGGAGTCAGGGAGACCTCAGTTTGAATCCAGCTTCAGACCTGAGTTGTGTGACCATGGGAAAGTCACTTAACCTCTATTTGCCTCAGTTTCCTCATTTGTAAAATGGGAATAATGATAGCATCTATATGCCTGGGTCATTGTAAGGATAAAATTAGTAAATATTTGCACAATGTTCTGCAAACCATGCTATACTATAGAAATGCTAGTTATTTTTCTATTCATAAATCTGCATGGTGAAGGGGAAAGAGTGCAGAATTTATGGTCAGAAGACCTCAGTTAAAATCCTGTCTCTACCACTTCCTACTTGGGTGATCTCAGGCAAGTCACTCTATCTTTCTGGTCCTCAGTTTTCTCATCTTTAAAATGAGTGGTTTGAACTGGGTGATCTCTAGGTCTTTAAATCTATAATCTTATGATAGTGCCTAGTCCTACTACCCTATCATATTTGTGTTTCTAAAATGAATCCCATCTTTCTTCTAAAAATAAATTTAAAGACCTATTCATTTAAAGACCTAAACATATATGTATACATATATGTTTAAAAATAAGGCATATGAAATTATATTTATAAAATTCACCTTGTTTGGTTTCTTTCTGGCTCATGTAATCTGGATGTCGTGTACTGATCTTATAGTCTTCTTTTAAAAGGTAGTATGGGGTCAGTCACTGATATTGGGCTTGCTGAATATGATGCTACCGTGTTTCCCCGATAATAAGACCTATCCTGAAAATAAGCCCTCCCCTTACTGTGTAAGATTCCTCTAAAATAAGCCCTCCCCCGAAAATAAGCCCTATTGAGATTGCTACTGTAGTGAAGGTGATCCCCTGCACTACACGCTACATTACAGTACCCTCTGTATGCACCGTCCCCCCCCCCCGGGTGAAACGCACGCCGCGCTCCAAGCTGCATCCAATAAGAGCTGCAGCAGTGAGCGCATCATCCTGTTCTTCCCCAGTGATTTGCTTGTAATCACTGTAATTACAATTTGCTTGTAATCACCAAATTGCTGTCAATGTTCATTAAAATAAGCCCTCCCCTGAAAATAAGCCCTCTGGTGTTTTTCTGTCCAAAAAAAATAATAAGACAGTGTCTTATTATCGGGGAAACATGGTATTTAATATCAAAACAAGTGGAGGGAACACAAAAATTTCTGTCAGTCACTGACTTTTTGTTATAGAATATGACATGGCTTTTCTTTGAACGGAATTCACTATCTTTCTTGGTGACAGATAGCTTTAGATGGTGCCGGTCCATTTCTGATTGCCTTCTCTATCACCTAGCATTTTGTGAGATGACTGATTGGAGTTAAAATGATGTCTGGAAAGAAGCAAAGGTCACTGGCCCATATAGAGTAGCACATGGAGCCTTGACTTCAGAAGCTCCATGCTCTAAGTCACCTGAAATAGCTGAAAGTCTCACGTCCAATCAGTGTTGGTTGTAATGCCCAACACATAGGTAATCAACAATAGCTTTTCAAAAACAAGGGTAAAGGTAGTAATGGTTATCAATGTTTGAGCTTAAGTGTCAAGAATCAAATAGTCAATATGCCAAAGTTAGGTGTTTGGAATATGGCAGGGAGGGAAGAAAAAGGGAAATAAGTTTGTCCCAGATGCTTCAAGGAGACATAAGGTCCTACTTGATTTGAAAATTGAGAGACTAGCTTAGGAGTAGTAGCTGAGGAAGCATGGAAGGCAAACTAGTAATTATGATTAGAGCATTCTGGTTAACTTATAGAGAGTACAGACAAGGAGAGATTAGTGAACAGTCAAAATAGGAGAATTTGGGAGTGAGTCAGTACATTTTAGGGTAAGGTTATGCATTGATTGTATTTATGAGAAATTTTGTTTCCTGAGATTTAACTGTGACCTGGCTGCTCATTCTTTTTCACCAACCAATCCTCATCCCACCCCTATAAAGCAGAGGAATGAACTGTTATTTAAAAAAGCTATAAAATCACTTTCTCACCCAGTTTATCTGAATCAGGGGCTTCTCATGTTATAGAGAGACTACAAAAGTGACAGCATGCTATAGTGGAAAAAAGTCTTGAGTTGGAGTTGGACTATTTAGGCTCAAAGCCCATCAGTGCCACTTAATTTCCCTGGTCTTCAGTTATATTGTGTCTAATTAAGGGG
>NW_027186296.1:102332543-102363378 GCF_028583685.1 Petaurus breviceps papuanus
TATCAGCCATAGTTCCTTCTCTTTCTTAAAAGGTCACTGCTTTTTTAGATGTGTAGACCCATACAAAAGACAAGGACAGTGTTTTTTTTTTTTATTCAAAGCCCCATAATTTAAACTTTAATTTTTGCTTACTAAGTTCTATATTCTTCCTAAACATGTATCGAAAAGAAATCACACATCATTAAAAGACAAAATCCCAAAGAGAGATTTTTCTCAAGCTGTTACTCATCCTAGACCTCCTTCCTCCACAGATTTCCAGAATTAGTGATAGGATATAATGCAGAATGTTTTCTTTACAAATAAATTTATATTCATAGCCAACAGAGATGTTTCTGGAATAATGTTGGATGGAACAACCTTTTTTATTTTGATTTCTGTCCTATTTTCAGTTTGTCTGTCCCAGAGTCCTGGGTTAATCAAATTATTTTCACTTGGAAGACATTCTTTAATTCACTTGAAAAACACTTGCATTGTCCTTCAATGAATTATTGATTACCATCACTGAATTCTTACTGCCATTTTGTTAGTGATTATGGATGCTTCCTTTGGGTCAGTGGATGTTGCCAGGGGCCATATTTTATAAATTGGTATACTGGAAGCTGAATAGATTAATTTGGAAGTTAAATCAGAGGCAGGACAAAGACTCTGTTCCTAGATCTTCCAGCCAAATATTTTGCAGTTGAGCCAAGAAAGCATTTCCCAGCTTAGGCAGTTCTTTTGTATATACCTCCTAGGTTTGCCAAGAGGAACCTGTCAAAATAAATTGTATATTATGAATTGGGGGGGGGGGCTGTAAGGAGGAAACCAGCTGTTACAAATAGCTTTGGCTAATTTTAAATCTATTCATTATGCATGATTAATTATTGTAGCTCCAAGAGAGATAAGTGAACATATTTTCTATAGCACATGTCAAAGTCATGTAGGGAATATATTATCTTTGCTAACTTTTCCCTCCCTTCATTTGTTTTTTAATAAGAAAAGAAATCCTAAGGAATTGCTGAAATTATTTGACTCACTACTAGTTATTCTAACGACTACTGCAGTATCTTAACATTTATACTCATGAACTTATTCTGAAGACCTTCAATTCAGATAAGCTTGCCTTGGTCAAAGTTGTCAATAGCATATTGTTTGTCTAAGGATATTTTGCAAGCAATTTCCTTTTACTTGGTATTGATTATATAGTGTTCCCTTATCACTCCATTATTCAGGGGTAGACATACACAATTTTTCTTGATAATCCCTCTGTAAGAAGCTAGTGGGGAAAATGGTAGAACACAATGGGTTAACTTAGTTCAGCAACCACCAGAGACCCAAAGAAAGAACAATCTGAGCTGACTGAATGGGAACCATATATATGAGACAGTTGAAGACCTCCTTTCTTCCACTTCCCACTTCGGAGAAGCAAGGTTTATTAAAAGACTGTGATACTGGGAGAGCTGGTGGATGTCAGTAGGCAAGACAATGAGAATCTGAGTAGTAGACAGGGACATAATCAAATATGAGTTAAAGATCCCAAGAGAGGATGACTCATCTGAAGATAATGGGTTGAGACAAAAAGGGGAAAAAAAGAACTGAACAGAAAAGTAGTTTGGATCTAGGTTTGAGAGAAGTAATGTAGATACTTCAAGAAGTAGATGGCAAGGAATTGTCCAGTGACAACATGGTGAGGGACTCAGTCTCCTTTCTAATTAGACCTGTTTTTGTGATGCTGTCACTCACTCATCCTACATACTAATGGTTTCTATTCAGTGTTAATTAACCCTGGCATTTTCCCTCACCCATACTCCCCTTACTGGCTCCCCCCTCTCTTACCCTACCCTCTCATTCTAGCCCTGTGGCATTCTTCATTAGCATTTTCTTTAGAGGGTGGGTGGGAAACAGAAGAATCAAAATTCAATTAGTCACTTTCACTGCCCATTAAAGTTTCTGCTAACTGTTACTTGAAGAAGGTGGCTGAAACCTGTGACTTAAGTGAGGGAGGAATCCAATTCCTCAGCTGTGTTCCTCTTTGCTCAGCCCATACTGTGGTAGGTAGGTATACTCTCTTTGCAGGTCATTGGCATATTTATACTGCAGTGTTTGTGTTTACACTTACAACTCCCTCTTCCCTCTATTTACAAACTGATGATTCCATTTGTGGAATATCCAAAGTCTCAACTCCTTTTGCTTATCTTTTGTTCAATATGATTGATTAGCTCCTCTATCAGAAAAAGAGGAAGGGAAGGAAAATCAGGGTAATTTTCTTCCACTTAGAAGGTTTGGTTTTAAAAAAAAAAAAAGATATCTGATAGGGAATACAGATGGTCAAAATGGGTTCTCTACATTAACTGAGTGTTTCACAGGAAAATATGCATCACAAAAGATGACCCAGAGTTCCTAGATTAAGCTAGTATAGTGTAAAGTCCAGCAGGTAAGTCATGACAGATGGACTGTATGCCTATCATCCACAGACCACCCTAGGATATATCTTTAGTTTCTATCCACACTGATGAAATCATGGCTCTTTGGAAAATCAAAGTATCTGTAGTGTGTGTGTGTGTGTGTGTGTGTGTGTGTGTGTGTGTGTGTGTGTGACAAGGAAATCACAGCATTTAAAGGTAGAGGGAGAGAGGAAGTAAGTAAAAAAAGGAAGGAAAGAAGAAGCATTTAAGTCCCTACTATGTGCTACTCATTGTGTTAAGCACTTTGCCAATATGATTTCATTTGATCCTCTAAACAACTATAAGAGGTAGTCTCTATTATTATCCCCATTTTATAGAAGAGGAAACTGAGGCAAACAGAGATTAATCCAACCAGTGAGTAGCTATGAAATACTTACATGTAAGGCTAGTCATGATAGATTAAAAAAAAAAAAAGGTCTGTGCCCTTAAGGAGTTTATATTCTCCTGGAGAGATATAACATGTAAACATCAACATATTCATGATAATAGGGGATACTGACAGCCAGAAGGGTGGAGAAAGAGCCCTTCTAGGAGGCAGAAACTCTCCTGAATCATTCTTGGAAGGAAGCTAAGTATATGAAGAAGCAAAGGTGAGGAGGTACATTCAGGCAAATAGGACAGCCTGTGCAAAGCACCTTAGGAGTTAACAAACAGGCCAGTTCGGCCAGACTGTAGAGCATGGGAAGGGGAGGAATAGGAAATGAGCCTGGAAAGGTATCTGACACCCAGGCTATAAAGGGAATAAAATGTCAAATTGAATTTGAATTTTTTCCCAGTGGCAATAGGGAGTCATCCGTGAACAGAGGACGAGAGGACACATTTGTCCTGAAGAGATTACTTTGATAGCTGTGTTTATGCTGGATTTATCTTTGTACCTCCAGTTCCTTGAACGATTGTTGATTGAAGGGATAGACTGAACTTGGGGAAGCCATGGATGAGACTGTTGTAAATAGTTCAAGTGAGAGGTGATGAGGGCTTGAACTAAAGCTGAGGCTGCAGGTAGTGAAAGGTATTAATTAGGAGAGAGATATGGAGGTGGATTCTTCTTGGCAACTGATTTTATGAGGAGGGGAGGGTCAGCAAGGAAGGAAAGAAAAAAGGCAATGATGACCAAGGTTGGTAACCTGAGCAACTGGAAGGAAGGCAATAATAAGGACTGTACTGCTAGGGATGGAGAAAGCATATTTAAAGAATACACATATACACACAATATGGATACATACACATACATTTGGCCTGGATTACTTGAATAATTCTCTCAGTTTTTAATCATTATATTTTGCAGGGCAAGACACAGAGGCCTACTGCTATCATCCTCTACTCCTGCTTATGAAACTATCTGCAGAAATGCCAAAGCAACTAGGTGTGACAGAAGGAGCATTAGGTCTGGAGTCAAAGAACTGAGGTACAAATCTTGACTTTGGTACTTACTAGTGACCTTGGATAAATCACTGCACTTTTCCGGGCCTCAGTTTCCTCTTCAAAAATGGTGGTTGGACCATATGGTATTTAAGATCCTTTCCAGTTCTAACTTGTATGACCCTATAAATCATTTAGGAATTTTGATCCATATAGTCCCAAATAACTAGAAAGACTGATTTTTTTTCCCTCTTGAATTGATTGCATTAACGAACATGGCTCCTAAAGCTCATGGCTTCCTAATACTTAACTTTTGCCAGGATCTGTTTAACATCACACTGTGAGCAAAATAGTATGTGTTTATTGTGTACAACTGAAAAGCAGTCTAGAGTTTAAGACCCTTCTTGTATTTAGAGCCAAGTTTCCTGACAACTCTGGAAACACACCCATTTCAAATACAGGCAGGTCCCAATTTATATAACCTCCCCCCCCCAAAAAAAAAAAAAAACCTGAGAGGGAAAGGTGGGGAGACTAAAACTGAAGAACCTTATGCTCAGTCTAGACTTTCAATTGTACTTTGTTTACTAATTCAGAAAACCTGAGGAATGACCTGGAGAATGGCTTTTTCATCTGGAAGTACAGAAAGGGACTTTCTGTTATGCAAATGTAGAAAGCTAGTTTTCTCTCTGTCAGTTTTGGACATGTCTTTCCTTATTTTAATAAAGACATGGTGGCAAGAAATATCACAAAATTTAAATTTTCAGTTTTTAAAGTCCACCCTAAATAACAAATAATTAATTCTCTTAAATTTAGAGCATCAGTAAGTTACTGCTGGCAAGGGGTTAGCTATCCCACCCCAAAGACTAAGGCCCAACCTTCTGATGTCACTGAACTGCCACTGTGAGGGAGTGGGGGAAGGGAGAGGAATTCATTGAATCCCAAGTTAAAACTTGGAGCATACTTCCCCACATAAACAGGGGTAGTTGAAATAAATTTCTGGTACATTGCAGATTAAAGAGAAACCTATGAACTGTTCTGGGGGCTTAACCACCATGTACATAACATTGTCTCTACAGGTAATGGAATTCTGAGTTCCAAACAACCAACATGACAAAATAATTTTTTTGTTGTTATTGCTTTTAACTTTTAATTTTTTCCAATTTATTAAATTATCTATTTTTCATGTTCACCATTCACTTCCATAAGTTTTAAATTGACAAAATAACTTCTGAAACACAACCTAATTATAAAGACCTCCTGCTCTCAGATAGTCATAAAATCAGAGGAAATAAGGTGGAAAAAATGCTCTTGCTCTTAAAAGTTCCTTTCTATTAATCCATTCACTCTAAGAAAATAAGGCTAACAGAGAAGTGTTTTCCTTTTCTTCTGTTTTTTTTTTCAGTGATTTTGTGCTTTCTTTTAACATTCAGGAGGTATTCTACCCTCGGCAAAGGTTGCCCATATGGTGAGATTTCAGAGGCAGAGGGAAGGTTACATGACCTTCCTTCCTTTCAGTCATTTCTCGATTTGCTAGCTGATACGTAAAATATCGTCAATATAGTCTAATTAATTTGATTGGCCAGTTTCTGTCCACTTATTGTTAAATGGGAATCCTTCTAGGAGATATAATACTATTCTAGTAATCTCCCCTGCTCTACCTCCACCCCCCTGGGGCAGTCTTTCTTTCTCTGGGACTTATTTCTCCTTGACCTACAATCATGCTGGAAGATTGGGGTTTCCTCAGAAGGAGGGCAGCTGCTGCAACTCACCACTCTTAGAGTTCTAGGAATAACTCTATTAGGCCATCATTCATACTAACACTGTGGCTCATGAGCCCCAACTTGTGCCTTTCCCATTAACAAATCAATCACATATATATTCAAATATTCTTATCAAAATATTTAATGAAAATAAAAATCAAATAAACATCATCAGCCTAGACTAAACTCTCCAATCAATGCACAGCATTTATGGGGAAAATGGGAACATGCTTAAATTCCCATGGTAGCAAGGAATACATGTTGGAAATATATATGGCAGGGCAATCCACAGCTTTGGAAGTATAGACTTCAGTATCCTCTTTCTATCTCAGGAATTGTTCATTGGGGGAAAAACAGTTCCTTCAGGAACATAGCTTTTGTGTGAACAAAGTCTTCCCTTGTTAAGTTCAGATACTTCACTAAGCATGACCTCTCAGCTATACTAGTCAATGCACTGGGATACTTCCCTGATTGTTGTGTTTATATGCTGTTGTTTAAGGCTAAGCTTGAATCACCATAATAACTTTATTTCTAGCTTCAGGCCTAACTAATGATTAGTTGAAGTAGTATTATATTCTTTTAGGAAAAAACAATGACTCTTAGTCTAAGACTGACAAAAATTTGTTTTTCTAAAAACCCCTCTACTACCACCACCAACAATAGCAACAACCATAAACAGCTTTACCTCTCCATCTCTTTCTTTGAAGGATTCTTCTTTTCTACCTCTTCGCAAGGACAGGTGGGAATGCAGAAAGGTAAATTCTGATTTCTTTTCTCTCTTCTCCATCTTCACAGCAGGAAATGACAGTAGAAAGCAAAATATATCCTCTCTACTCCTTCTTCTTAGCAGCAGGTGACAACATAGAGACATCCAGCCTCTTTTTAGTCAACAAAACCTACTTGGTAACAAGTGATAGCCTCTAATTATTTTACTTTATTTTTTCTTTTTTTCCACAAACTGAGTCCTCTTTGATAGTGACCTCACCTTATCTTAAATCTTAATAACCAAATTCTCATCTTCCATCACCATTATACAGTACATGTGTTCATATTTCCCCATTATTAACATCCATTTCTTTTAATTTTTTCATATGTAAAATAAGCCACTGGAGCACAAAACTAGATTAGATTTTGTCCTCAATTGACTACAAAGTTCTAAAGCCTGAGTGCAAATGAGAAACTATCTCAGAATACTGAGACAGATAAGCCTCAGACAAAGGAACTGTCAAGTGTCACCCCCTTACACTGTTATCAACCACTTTTAGACATTTACACAGGGATATAAATAAGTTCATCACATTGTTATTTTTTAAAATTTCTTACATTCATCTTTTTGGGGTGTTGTGTCCCTCAGGAAGGGATCTTAAGTCCTAGTTGCATGGGCAACTACTACTTCTAAGAGTTTGAGCCTTAATTGGAAAGATCACAGGGTTGACTTAAAAATACCATGAAGATTAAATCTAAGAGAGTTCATTCTAGTCTTCCTCTAGTGTTTAATTTATGAATTTTTAATATATTTGAAATGAAGCACATTCCCTGGGATGGCAAAAGTTGTATTCATCAATGGCAATAACTCCAACCAGCCTCATTTCCCTTCCCTATGGAAAACTACTTAAAATGGATCCCTTGCAATGAGAAGATGAACAAACAAGACTATCGTCTAATAGGCTACTCCTTCTTTCCCCATCACCCTCTTTATTTAATCATAAAGAGTTCCAAAGTTTCATTTTCTTGGGCTGCCCACATCTTTCTTCCCCAGAGCTCATTTTGAAAAGGTTGTTCTCAGAGAGGCTAGAAATCAATGTGATCAGATTGGAAAACCTATGTTTCTTGACAGGTAAAATGCAACTCAGAAAAATCTCATTCTCTATCAACTACTCCCCCTGTGGAGAAATGTGCATTCCTTTCTTAACTAAAATAATGTTGAAGATACATAAATGTAAAAAGACAGAGCCCCTACCCTGTCATTGTAAGGGGAGAATGTTTAAATAATGAAATGACACTAACTGGCATCTGTATATCATGTTATAGCTATGAAGCACTTTTATATATCTGACCTCATTTAATTCTCATACCAACCAGGTGAAACAGACAGTGAAAATATTATTAGGTACATTTTACAGATGATGACCCTAAGGCTTGAGCAGATAAAATAAATTGCCAAAGATTATATAACGAATAAGTGCCAGAGTCAGTATTTGAACCTAAATTTTCCAATAACAAACTAGGCTATGACTATATGACAACTCTTCCTTTCCCCTAACGATGCGCATTTTGGAAACATTTAATTATTAATAGCAACACTTGTTATTTTAAAGTCTCCCAGAACCACCCCAGTTCTTCCTTCTGAGTCTACCAGCTCCACAAACTCCTTAAATGGAAGCCAGAATCATAGAATTTCAGAGTTAGAAGGGACCATTTAGTTGAATTCATATCCAAAAGAAACTCCCAGTACTATACACCTGACAAGAGACCTTAGAACATCTGCTGGAGAGCTACCAATGAGGGGGAACACACTATCTCTTCAGCCCATTTCTTTTGGACATCTCTAGTTATTAGGAAGTTTCCCTTTGATATGAAGCCTCAGTTGGTCTCTGCCATTTCCACCCATTGTTCTTAGTCCTGTCCTATGGGCCCAGTAAAAAATATTCAAAGCATAACCTGTTTTCCCATATAATGACCCCTCAGAAAATTAAACAGAATTATCATGTTCCCTCTGAGCCTTCTCATATCTAGGATGAACATATCAAGTTCCAGCGACCAGCCATCATACAGCAGAGCCTCAAGGCTGTTGACCATTCCTCTTGCCTTCCTCTGAAGTCTCTTTAATTTATCAATGTTCTCGCTAAATTGGGGTACTCAGAATGAACACAGTATTCCAGATGTAGTATGGGCAGAATAGGGTACAGAGATACTATTGTTTCTTTATTCCTGGAAGCTATGCCTCTCAATGCAAGCCAATCTCACATTAACTCTTTTGGTGGCTATATCATACTACTGAGGGACAGTGAGCTTGCAGTCCACTAAAACTCCAGATCTTTATCAGATAAATTGCTGTGTAATTATGGCTTCCCCAAATTGTACTTGGGAAGTTGATCTTTTTATACCCAAGTGGCACTTTACATTGACCTCTATCAAAGCTCATCTTACTACATATAAATTCAATCCAGCCACATGTGGACCCTAGGTCCTCAAGTATAGCCCTTTGAATGAATCCAAATAAATCTATTCTGTGAAATTTGGATTCAGTCAAAGGGCCAGTTTTGAGGACTTTGAGGTCCACATGTGGCCTCGAGGCCACAGGTTCCCCACCCCTGGTTTAGCCTGTCAAGGTCCTTTTAGATTCTGACTCCATCATTCAGTATATCGACTATTGTTTTATGTAATCTGCAAATTTGGTAACCATTTTATGTCTTGTTATTCAATAAAATGGCAAACATCATAGGACTAAACAATGATTCCTAGGACACTCTACTGGAGACTTTCCAAAAGCACAGATATAATGTTATAATTCTCCATCCCATACCACTACCATCTATTCAATAAATTCCAGTAGCTTCGTATTACCACCAGGCTCCAATATAAACCCTTCTATCTGGCTTTTAAAGCTCTTCACAACTTGATCCCTTCCAGTCTTTCTAGTCTTTTTATATACCATCTCTCAACTGCATGCTTTCGCATTGGCTATGCCATTGATATCATCTATTCAAATCCAAATTCTACCTCCCTTCTAAAATACTTCTTTTAATTATGCATATTTTTATGATCATTCTCCTGCAACTCAGTGGGATAAGAATCTGTGAGATATTGTGACCCCATGTGTAATAGTTGTGGGGATATAACTTTCCTAAATATTTGCCTTGTTAGGTTTTTGCTTTTAATAAATGTGTCTATTTATTTGGTCTGGTATAACAAAAGCATAAGTAAGGACCTATAAATTGTGATTTTGAATAAATGTCGACCCAAGTTTTTCTTGTACCTAGGTTGTAGCTTTTAGAGACTCATATTTAAGGGGATTCTGGGCTAATTATGCTCTAAAGAAAACTGGATTTCCTTTAGAAAATGGATTAATCATATTTTTGATCATTTATCATTTGGGAAATGGCTCTTATTCTTATACATTTGAATCAGTTCCTTATATAGCTTTATTTTCATTTATTTTTTCTAAGCACAAAGAATCATAGTGTTTGCAGGTAGAGGTCAATTAGTCCAAATCACAAATGGTTATCTAGCCTCTACTGAGAGACTCAAAGTCTCTCCAGTCACAAAGACATGTGCTGCTTTCCAAGGCAGCCTATCCCATCTTGGGGTAGTTCCTTTGGTTAGAAAATTCCAGCTTATACTGAACTGAAATCTGTATGTCTGTAACTATCACTCATCCCTAGTTCTACTCCCTGGAGATGCATAAAACAAGTCAAAACTCTCATCCAATGAGCATTCTTTAAGTATTTGAAGAAAGTGATCATTCCTTCCACCAAAATTTCTCTTTTCCAAGCTAAACATGCCCAGCTCACTCAACCAGTTTTTCTATAGTATTGGTTTTGAATTAGAATAAAATCCCAATTTAATTCAAAAGTTATTTAGCATCTAGTATATGGCCAAGCCTTATGCTAGCCACCTGGTGAGTTCTGGAAAGGACTGAAGAATAATGAGGGGAGAGGAGCAATAAGAAAGAGAGAAGTATAAGAAAGTCAACCTTTGGGGACCACACATAAAATGTAGTTGTTATCCATGCCTTTTTCTCTGCTAAGAGAAGCCATGCTTTGCTTATCATGCTAGATAAAGCTTAGGAGCTTTTATACTATACCCTTGGGGAAAATCTATAATAAATAGCTACTGAAACAGCAACTCAAGAAAACTGCTTTTGCCAACTGAAAGAGAAGAGACCAGGAGATCAAGCCCCCTCTCACTGTTACACAGAACTGCTTTTTTTTTCTGGATAGTACCTTGATTCCTCCTTGAAAGCATAATTTATGCTCAAATTTCAACTTGCTGCTGTTTCTATTTCTGGGAGGCTAAATACAAAAAAAGGAAAGTGCTTCAGGGAATGCCTAGTGCCCAAATCCAATTTTCATACCATTGGCTTGCTAAGAGCACTTGCTGCTGAGAATTTGCTAATGTGAGGCTGATGTTTAGAAAATTCTTTACAGAAGAGTAAAAAGTGTCCAGACTAAGTAGAGAATTATTTTTTCTTTCCTTCTTCTTTATGCTTGAAAATCTAGGAAATATTTTAATTTGTATAAACAAAATAACATACAATCCTGAATCATTCAAATGTTTTTTCTTTCTTTTTTAGATTCATGGGGATTTTTAGACCCGGCTGAACAGCTTAGTTCTCATAGTTATAGAAAAGAAAATCAAGCCAGTATCTCACCAGAATTAGCCACCATCATTCCCTTGCCCTCTTAGGTAAAGAGGAAGGCACATAATCTGTCAGACAATGGTGGGGGATGAAGGGCAGGGGGTGCTTAACTCACTACTGAAAGGAAGTGCTGTGGGTTATGATGAGAAGAGTCAACTGCCTGATGGAGAAAAATCTGACAGCACTAGATTGATTACCTGACCCCTTTTCTCTAGGTTACAGCTCCTTAAAATATTGACTATTAAATACTAATTTGATTATTTTTACTCAACAAAGAAATAATAAAGCTGGAAGGGAATTGGGTGACCCTTTGGCTTAATTTCATTTTAAGAGAAGAGATGCAAGCCCAGAGGGAAATAACTTGACTCGTGTCCCACAGTTATTTATTCACAGACAAGCCAGATTCCTTGATTCTTGAGTTCATAGATCTTCCTAGCACTTGGTAACTCTCATCTCACTTCACAAGGGTTCCTCTAGATACCCAGAGACCATAATGGCTTCATAGGCAGCTAAGTGGCACACTGAATAGAGTGCTAAGCCTTAAGTCAGAAAGGCCAGGGTTCAAATCCAGTCTCAGACATTTACTAACTGTGTGGTCTTGAGCAAGTTACTTAACTTCTCTTTGCCTCTCTTTCCTCAACTGTAAAATGCAAATAATAATATCTACCTCACAGGGTTGCTTTAAAGATCAAATAAGATAATATTTGTAAATTGCTTAGCTCTGTTTCTAGCATACAGTAAGTGCTATAAAAATATTAGCTATGTTCACAATTTCCTCAATCCATTATGATTATGTTTCTAAGCGTTCAGACCAACTGTCCAAACAATGAGAAATATATATCGACAAATTATTTTTTCGTCATCTTTGTGCTTGTCAGAGTGATATTTAAAATGAATTGCTTGGCTGTTTTGACATTTTCAAAATTTGCCTTTTACCCTTGAGTTCTCTTCACCTTCCAAAATCTTCAGGATTTTTCTGTGTTATGGAATTACAAAGATTATATAAAATTCTATCTTGTTGGGTTAGGGGTAAAAGATTCTAGCAAACCAGCAAGTTCACTCAGGGTGGGCTAAAACTAATTTAATGTTTAATAGGCAAAACTATAGCTTCATTCTCTTTGTTAGAAATAGTTTGGGAACATGTTATCTCTTGATAGAAGTAAGGTAATCTCCGGAAATGCAAAAGGGACCACCCTGTCTCCACATGTTTGTTTCTGTCTTACCACATGGAACAGGTAAAGTTATTATTAATGGGGCCTCTAGGACTTTGTCCTAGGGGAAGAAATTTAGAGGGCTACAATAATATTATCTGAGATAAACTTCCTATACTACCTGGCCCTACTCCATGCTAGTGACCTTAGTGAAGGATCACTTCCTCCTCCCTTAGCATCTTCAAAGTCCTATATGGTCTTTTATCTTGTTTCCTCATCCCTGTGGTCACACCACAGATAAGCCTACTGTACCCCTAATCCTGCCTATGCTACCTGCCCCAGATACAAAAATTGCTAATTATGACTCTGGAAGCAGAAGTCACCACTTAAAGGAAAGGATGACCTCGGTGTTTGATCATAGATATGTGGAAACATATGAGATTAATGGAAACCCCTCAGTACTACTAGAAAAGGAAGTCAGAGCACATGGCTCTTTGACAGTGGGTTGTATCATCTTCATATATCTGTTCCCATTGTAATTTAAAAAATACATATTTATGAAGTGAAATTTGAATTAAGGCATTTGAAGCAAGAGTTCCATTTAGGTTACAAAAAGATTTAAAAAGATCTCAACAGGCTGGAATAAAGGATCTAAAGAAATAGATTGAACTTAAATAGGGAAAAAAGTAAATCTGCACTTAGGCTCAGAGAACCAACAGTATAAGAACAGGGATGAGAAAGACTTGGCTTGATTCAGATGAGAAAGACTCTGGGGTTACTGTTGACCAGTAGTATTGTATGGTGGCAGCCATAATAATTGCAGTCTTAGCCTATGATAACAGAAGTATGAGGTGCAGCTCAGGAGAGACAATAGCCCCACAGCTGATTAAACAATATCTGGGATTATTTTCTGGGTGTCACATTTTAGAAGAGACATAATAAGTTGGTATAGCATTTGATAGGAAGGTGACCACAAGAATGATGGGCCTCAGACAATGACATGGGAAGATTTATCAGATGAATTGAAGATCTTTAGTCTGAAGAAAGGAATACTTAGAAGGGAAAGGCCAGTTTCCAGAGGCAGAACAATATAAATGGACTTAAGGTTTGAAGAGACCTTGGTTTGATTTCTATCTCTAATACTGTATGTAGGATCATGGGCAAGACTTTTACTCTAGCTGATCCTCAGTTTCCTTATTTATCAAATGATAAGAATACATAGGGATGCTGAGAGCATCTAACAAAATGATGTGTGCAAAGGGTGAAAGCCTCAATGCTCAGTATCAATCAGTGGAACGGCATTTATTAAGCATCAGCAATGTGCCAGGTGCTGTGATAGGTGTTGAGGATACAGCAGTCTCTCAAGGAGCTCATAGTCCAGTGGAGGAAACAACATGCAAATTACTATCCACAAAAAAGACAGATACAGGATAAACTGGGGGTCATCTCAGAAGGAAGGCATTGAGATGAGGAGAGCTAAGAGAGGCTTCTTGCAGAAGGATTTGAACGAATCAGTGTGTGTGTGTGTGTGTGTGTGTGTGTGTGTGTGTGTGTGTATAACTCCTACCTATTATTATCCTTAAATATTTGAATGATCATCATGTTACCATGTAAAAGACTGGTCTAATTCTTTGTGGCTCCAGGCAATAGAATTAGGACCAAGGAGAAGCATATTTTGGCTCACTAAAAGGAAGAACACAATAATGATTATCCGGAGGAAAAGGGCTGTCTCATAAGGCAGTGAGTTCCCTGTCACTTGAGTTATTTAAGTAGAGATGGGATGATTATATGTCAGGAATTCCATGGAGTGTATTACTGCATGGGGTGGTAGACTGGACTGGTGCTCCCAAAGATCCCTTCCACTTTTATGAATTTCTGTTATTATGCAGGTGAAATGGAGTAGAAGAAAAGAAAAATTAAGACATAATCTTAATGTGAAATCAAAGCTTATGCAAATTAACTGTGAAATTTCTATGTACTGATTTATGGCCTTTCATTATCCAATTAGTTTTTAAGCTTCTTTAGGTCAAAGACCAAATCTTATTAATCATTTAACCCCTTTTCTATGCACATAGCAAGCCCAAAGCCAACATTGGCAGATGGACTAATAAATTTCACAGGCCAAATGTGACCTACAGAAAAAAACAAAATAAACAGCAACACCTGAGTTGAAACCATTGCTAAGTATACGTACATTGAGCCTCTTTTGTGTTTCCCTGCCATTAAATATGCAAGACAAAGCTCCCCAACTTCTACCCCCCAAATTGGTTGCCAAAGAAAGCACAAAATAGCAATATAAAACAGTCCCTGTGACTCCAGTCTTCAGAGATATTTCTAACCCCTCCCATATCCAATGGAGAAATTTTCTACTTTCTGAAGCTTTTGTGGTGATTATAAGGTAGCACCCTATTTGATGCGAGGGAAAAAAAAAACAACTTTCATTTCTGGAGAAACTGGAAGGAAAACCATGTTGCTGAAAGTTTGATAAGGAGGGAAACATATTTCCCACTCATTTTGATTTCTTTGCAGAGGTTTCCCCAGACACCTGCCCTCTCTCCCTCATTCTTCCCATCTCCTTATCTTACCTTCTATCTCCCTCCCTTCAAGAAAATGATTCAACTGGGAAAATGACTAAATTTCTTGCTCCAAAATGAAACTATTTTCTCCCAAAGAAATATCACAAACATTTCATCCAATTTGTGGGATGTGGTTACAGTCCTTTGTCCTTAGAAATGCCTTCTTGGCTGATAGATTTTCTGTGGAGCGAATTCCTTAACAAGGATTTTTTGAACTCATGCTACCCAGGGGCTGATCTGGATGTATTTCTTCTTCTTTTCTTGTGGTACCAACAAGGAAAAGAGATAGCTAAGCAGAGAGAAAGAAGCAAGCCTCATCTCAAAAAGAAAAGGACATGAAAATATATCCAAGGCTTCTAAGTCTACTATGTTCCCTACTCACTAGAATTTTCTATGAGCTATAACTAGTGGCTTTTTTACCTTGGCCAAGAGGAAGCTTAGGGTTCAAAGAGATAGTAAGCACCCCCTGCTATGTGCTTGCTTGTGGGGAGAAAAGTGCTTTGACATACCATGAGGTTTCTAAGCTGATGAAGTGAGGGGGAAACAATTCCCCCACTGCTGCTGTTAGGTAAGGATGAGGCTAGACTGGGAAGATGTTTATTGGAGGATGGTACTTCTTAGCACCCTTTAAATTGTACACCCTGGGAAAACCGCCCACTAGCCCCAGTCTAGTTATGGCTGTGCCACAGCCCACTTGTTTCAGTCCAATTCACTGACTTGAGGAAACTTTCAGAGAATACATGGAAAAGGGCTAATGAACATCCTTGTGCTTTCATTGGTGTTCTTCCTATTAATACAAAGGCATATATCTTCTAGCAATAACAGTCACCTTACTTTGGGTTTCTGTGTCATCATTTGTGGTGGAAAAAACAGACCCAACTTTAACCAATGTTCTGCTGGATTTTGGACAAGTCACTTGAGCATTCTTTTGTAGGCCTTTCTTATGAGTGATTTGCATGGAATTAAAAACCTCCCCACTTCCTTTCCCTAACTAATGTGTACTGGGTTTTATTTTTAATGTTTAGAGGGTGTCAGTATAGACTTCAGACTTTCTATCTATTTTACTTAACTCTTGGTGTGTGACTGACCCAATTATTTTCCCTTCTGATTATCTATCTCCCTGATGAATTCCCTTGTGCCATGTCTTATGTGGTGGTTATTACTGGAAATATGCTGTAAGTTGCTTGGGTACAATTTACAGTTTTCCTTGCTCTTTGATTCTTTAGAAACTGCAGTGTACTGGGATTCTCAATCCTATGGCATTTTCAGGAGAAGATTAAAATACATATTGATGTCTTTGTTTTGATATCACCTACAGTTCCCACTACATTCTCTCTCCCTCCTCTTCCATTCCCTTATAACAAAGAGTTTTTAAAAAGAGGGAAAAAATGTTCAGCAAGACTAACCAACAAACTTACCAAGTCCCACACTGGATGTAGTGTTCTTCAACCATAGTGCCCCACCTCTATAAGGAAGGCAGGGAGATAAAATTTCTTTGTTCTTCTTTAGGGCCCACCTTGGGCCTTATAATTCCATAGCATTCAGTCTTGATTTTGTCATTATTATTATTGTAGCTATTGTTCAAGGGCCTCAAGGCTGCACGTGGCCTCCTAGCTCCTTGGTTGTAGCCTTTTGACTGAGTCCAAGTTTTACAGAACAAATCCTTTTGTTAAAGGAATTTGTTCTGTGAAATTTGGATTCAGTCAAAGGGTCACACTTGAGGACCTAAAGGGCCACATGTGGCCTTGAGTCTGAAGGTTCCCTACTCCTGGACCATTCACCCCCTGTTGCTTCCTGCACTTTGCATCAGTTCTTATAATTCTTATGTGTCTTTGGATTCACCATATTCATCATTTCTTGACAGAACAGCAATACTTTATTCATGAAATACAAATTGTTTTGCCATTCCCCAATTATTGGTAATACCCTTTGTTTCCAGTTCTTGGCTATTACCAAAAGTGCTGCTATAAATATTGGAGTGTAAATGGAACCTTGAGACATATACCCAGCAGGGAGTTTTCTAGATCAAAGGGATACTTTCTTAGCTTAATTCCAGGTTGCTTTCCAGAAAGACTAGACCCACTCCCAGTTGCAGTAGAAGGGCATTCATGTTCCCACTTCTCACTATCCTCAGGGGCACATTTGTTTTCAAATATAGGTGTTCAAACACAAGGGAGCAGCTAAGGACCATTGAAAGCCTTGGGAAACTCCCCAAATGCCCTGTGCTTTACCCTCTCCCTTTCCATTCTTCTTTCACATCTTTGTTCCCTTTCCTACAGGCTTCTCAAGTGGGAGTTTTTGACATATTTAGTCAGTCAGCCCTAGAAGAATATGGAACCTGAGGCAAATCACGCTTTACAGGTACCTGCCGGTATGGGTTTGTTTATTTGTTTTGTATGTGAAATCTGACTAAAATGAATATCAAGGGCAGTAAGGAGGGAGAAAGCAGCCAGAGATTGGGGTTAGAAGTGTGGAAATATGCAAAGGGAATGGCTGTCTGTGTTGTTGCCTTGGTGACTGCAGAGGTAGGAGATTAGGTACTGATGGTAATTGTATTTACTGATTGCCCTGCAGATTGAATTCTACTGTATTGCCTTTAGACTTTGGAGACTGACAACTGATCTGGTAAAAAGAAATCAGAGCTTAGAATACAAATCCCAGCTGTGCTACACTCTGTGTGATCTTGGAAAAGTTCAATTCCTTGAGCTCCTGGGTAATAATATGAGTATGAGAGGCAGTGTGACACAGTAGAGTGAAGGGGGTGCTCGTTGTAGGAAAGCCTTGGTTCAAATCTCATCTTTGGTGCTTATTAACTACGTAACCCTAGGTAGGTCATTTAACTTTTCTAAACTTCTATTTCCTCATGAGTAAAATGGGGCTAAAATACTTATTCCATGCACATTGTATTCCAGTTGATAAATTTAAAGGGCACCTTGTCTTCTTCAAAGAGAGGGCTATGAATGTGGAACATTGGACCTAATATCAGAATTGTATATGTATTTGTTGGTTTTATACAACTTATATATTTTTTTATTTTATTCTTTGTTATAAGAAATTATTCTCTAGAGGCGGCCAGGTGGCTCAGTGAGTAAGAGCACCGGCCCCAGTGTTGGGATGACCCGGGGATCGAATCTGGGCTCAGATACTTAGTACCACACCCAGAAATAACTGGCCATGTAACCTTGAGCAAGTCACTTAACCCCAATTGCTTTAAATAAAAGAAATTATTCTCTGGAATGGAAGAGGGATATATTGAGAGACAGATATGATATAAAAACAAATATTATAAACAAAAATATGTTTAATGAATAATAAATAATAATAACCTATTCTACTTAACTCCTAAGGAAGTGATAAGGTTCGATAGAGATAACCCTTTACAAATTTTAAGTCACTGCATAAGTATATGTTAGTATTTAGTTTTACTATTAATAGTAATAATAAGAGGCAGCAAGGTCCAGGGAATAGAGATCTGGTCTTAGAGTCAGAAAGACTTGGCTTCAAGCTCTGTCTCTAATAAATTGATATTGCAGAGAAGGTACTGATTTTCATTAGTGGAGGGAGTTTCCTTCTGCTGGAGTTCTGTAGATTAATGAAATCACAGGTCTACCACCACCACCACTACCACTGCTACTATTAATTCACTGCCTTCTTCTTACATAAAGCTATTGTGAGAATCATAAGAGATATAATCTATAAATTGCTATCTAACTAAAGCACTTAATAAATTATGTAAGTGCTTATTATTGTTCTTTCTTTTTGCCCTAAAGTCTCCAAGCTATCCCACCTGCCTAGTTCCCATAGTAGTGAGAGCTTCTCTCCCAAAGCCAAGGGCCAGGGCGATGTTCTAGTTTTTCCATCCTCTAGGGCAAGGGTTCTTAACTTTTTTCATGTGTATCACGGGCCCCTTGGACAGTCTGGAATCTGTGGACCTTTTTCAGAATAATGTTTTTAAATGCATAAAATGAAATATGTAGGTTTACACAGGAAGCCAGTTATATTAAAATATAGTTATCAAAATTATTTTAAAAACAAGTTCAAGGACCCCAGATTAAGAACTCCTGCTTAGGGACAGCTCCAGGAATCCCGCCACTTATTTTGATTTTTTTTTTTTGTAGGGGATCTGGGATTCTCTAGATGATTCTGAGAACACAAGACAAATGCATGAAAATGAACCTCCAGAGATCATCTCAATGCATGTTAAGTCAAGCTATGCATAAACAGAACAGCTTTGCCCTGTGATACCTCAGAGAATCAAGCCAGTGGAGTCAAACATTTTAAATTCTCACAGTAAAAAAAACAAAAATGAAAAAAAAAAAAAAACCTTCCTGAAACTGGGGCCCTCCAGAACAAAGGTGACTGAACCGGGACCCTCAGGGTAAAGAATCTTTATGTTATTCTGTAACCAGGACATTGGAGATCATTTAAAGGGCTGAGATATCCAGATTGCCTTAGCTGAGATTGCACCAAAATGTACATTCAACCACTCAACCATACTATTCCTGCGTGACTCACTCCATTCTGAGGTTATTCATTTGTCCCTGGCTAACTGGAGCAAATAGAACTTGTCTCTTTAGCAAAGGATCGTGTTCAGGGAGACCAGCTGTTTCATTTTTCCATGTCATTGATGGGGAGAAACAAATATATTGGAATGCTTCTTTTTAAAGGTCTCCCCCTTTTATTTTTTACTGTGTTTGTTTTAATCTTATTTTTAAACTTTTGAGTTTTAATCTTATGCTAATATTGAGTTAATCCAAAGAAGGCAGAATATAAAGAGGTCTGCTTTTTTTTTTTTTTTTTTTGCTTTTTGGAGGGCAATTGGGTTTAAGTAACTTGCCCAAGGTCACATGGCTAGGTTTTTTGTTTGTGTGTGTTAAGTGTCTGAGGCCGGATCTGAACTCAGGTCCTCCTGACTCCAGGGCCAGCACTCTACTCACTGTGCCACTTAGCCGCCCCAAGGTCTGCTGTTTTGTTTAAAAACTCAGAGATGATGTTATGACAGTTACACATTTTCATCCTCAAAAGTCATTCCCAATGGCCCTTCTTTTGAGGCAGAATAATACAGGAGGAAAAGCATTGAGCTAGAAATAAGGAAACCAGAGTTCTAGTCTCAACCGTGATACTAACAAACTGTGAGAGACCTTGGACAGATCACATTGTTTCTCTGGGCCTTACTTTCCCCATCTATAAATTGAAGACGTTGGAGCTGATGACTTCTAATTATCTTTGAGTTGTAAAATTTTGTGATCTTGTGATTGTAAATGCCAGAAACTACCCTGCTTTTGTATCTTTCCTCCCCACTCCATCTGAGCATCCTCTGCTGAGATCTCCAAGCCAGGTAAGCTTAAGGGTTTGCATTTACCTTCACAAAAAGCAAGGGAAAAAAAATAACAGCAAACTTCCAAGAGGAATGAAAAAGGTTGGTATGATACCCAGCTCCTTTCTTTCTGAAACTCTAATCCACAGAGTCAGGTTGGTGTTATATCTAGGACCTTGGACCTGGACTCAGGACACCAGGATTGAAATCCTAGCACTGACACCAATTAGCTGTGTGATTATGAGTAAATTCTTTTAACTTTTTGAATCCCAGTTTCTGCATTTGTTAAATGTGGAATATTTTCTCTGTCTACCTCAGAGGGATACCATGACAAAAGTACTTTGGAATACTTAAAAAGAATGAGAATGTGTCATCTCTGATCTGACACCTGCCAGATCCATTAATTAAACCTTGGTTCTCCTACCCAGATTCCTGAGGTCATCTGACCTTTTCTACCTGTATTTGTCTTTTATCGAAATTTTCTTTGGGTTACAGACTTTCAGCACCACTGTATTCTAAACTGTAATATATTCAGTGCTTTGTAGGAACCCACATACAGTCTCCCTCTCTTTAATTCCTTCAGGCCCTGTTCCTTGCTGTCCACAGTCTAGAAATACTCTGCTGAAGGAGCTGATGGGGAGTTTCAAAGGAACTACATTTCCAAACTCTGTAGCATCTCTAAAAGTGAGACTGCAGAAAAAGGACAATGAA
Organism: Petaurus breviceps papuanus; assembly: GCF_028583685.1. Classification (NCBI taxonomy): domain Eukaryota; kingdom Metazoa; phylum Chordata; class Mammalia; order Diprotodontia; family Petauridae; genus Petaurus; species Petaurus breviceps. Next base: position 102,353,224 of record NW_027186296.1, read on the forward strand.
GAACTAACACAGAATGAAAGGGAGGCCCAGACAGCTGCGGGTGGGAAGTATCGAGGGGAGAAATGTTCCTAATGGTCATTGTAAAGGATTTCTTTAGTTCTGTTTCTCACCTGGAATTAAAAGATATGTGGGTCTATGTAACCAAGACTTCTCACATTCGCTTGAGGTAGGCAGATTTTTTTTAAACACTTACCTGTTATTGTCAAGTTTGAATTAAAAGTCCAAGTTGCCATTATTCATAGGCAGTAAGGCAATTCATTTTAGCTTTGTTTCTGTTTGGTTCACATAGCCAACTCCACATGAAGTGATCAAGCTTTAGTCTTAGTAGGTGCTTTATTTGAGAGATTTCCACATGTGCATTTTCCATAAAAAACATGGGGGTAGGGTTGAAAAGGATGGTTTTCTATAAACCCCTAGAGTAATGTATGAAAATACTACTTTTATTTAGCAGGTTGTTCTTCACACCTCTTTGAAACCTTCCCCTACAAAAGAAAAGGAAAAAAAAATCTTCTCTGCTCACATCTCATTCACTAACATCTTTGCTATGAGAAGCAGGAAAATTTGGAAACTTATGAAAACCTAAATGATGCCAATGTGATAATAGTTGCTAATGAGAGCATTCTATACCACTATATACAGTAAATGATTTATTTACATTTTAAACAAAATATTAATATGTTTTGTTTTCACATCACCTACATTTCCTAATGTATCTCTTTCTCTCTGTTCCCTATAGAACCATCCTATAAAATTTAGAATTGAAAAGGGGGAAAAATCTTCAGCAAAACAAATCAAAATGTAAGCTGTTATTTACATCAGAATTCCACATCAACAGTCTCCCTACTCTAATAAAGAAAAAAGGGAAGTTGTATTCTTATATCTCCTCCCTGGAGCCAAACTTGGTCCTTATAATTTTGCAACATTCAGGTTTGATGATTTTGTTGTTTCCATTTTCATTGTGGTAGTCAGTATGTTTATTGTTTTCCTGATTCTGCTTACTTCACTTTGCATCAGTTCATATGAATCTTCCCATGAGCCTCTGCAGGCATCATTATCAATATTTCGTATAGCCCAGAAACATTCCATTCTTATATCACAATATGTTAGATACTCCCTGATCCAGGGATTCTTAACCATTATAATGTCATGGACTCCTTTGGCAGTCTATATGCTTCTTCTTATAATAGTTTTTAAATGCATAAAATAAAATTCATAGGATTATAAAGGAACCTGATTTTACTGAAATACAATTATATATTTTTTTAAAGTTCACAGATCCTACATTAAAATTTTCCTCTATAATCATGGGCATTTTTTGTTGTAGTTCAGCTATTTTGTCACGTCCAACTCTCTGTGACCCCATGGACCATAGCATTCCAGGCTCTTCTATCCTGCACTATGTCTCAAAGTCTATCCAAGTTCATGTGCATAGTTTCCATGACACTACCTATCCATCCCATCCTCTGCCATTCCACTCTCCTTTTGCCTTCAGTCTTTCAATCATCAGGGTCTTTTCCAATGATTCCTGTCTTCTCATTATGTGCCCAAAGCATTAGAATGTCAGTTTCAGTATTTGACCTTCCAGTGAGTAACATGAATTAATTTATTTAAATATTGACGGATTTTACCTCCTTGTTGTCTGAGGGACTCTCAAAAGTCTTCTTCAGCATCACAATTCAAACTCATTGGTTGATTATATGGCACTCAGCTTTTTTTTAGTCCAACTCTTAAAGTCATACATTGCTACTGGAAAAAATAAAAACATAGCATTGATTATATGAACCTTTGTTATCAAGATGATGTCTCTGCTTTTTAGTAGGCTGTCCAGATTTGCCATAGCTTTCCTTCTAAGGAGCAAGTGTCTTTTAATTTCATGGCTGCAGTCTTCATCTGCAGTGATCTTTGAGCCCAAGAATATAAAATCTGGCAATGCTTCTATTTCTTCTCCCTCTATTTTCCAGGAATTGATGGGAACAGTTGCCAAGATCTTAGGGTTTTTTGATACTATGTTTCAAGCCAGCTTTTACATTCTTCTCCTTCACCCTCATCAAGAAGCTGTTTAATTCCTTTTTACCTTCTGTCATCAGAGTAGAGTTGTCTACATATCTGAGATTATTGACCTTTCTCCTGGCAACTTTAATTCAAGCTTTTGATTCCTGTAGCCTGGCATTTCTAATGATGCACTTTGCATATGAGTTAAGTAAATAAGGTTACAATATATAGCCTTGTCATACGCCTTTTCTAATCTTAAATTAATTGATTGTTCCATATTCCATTCATACAATTTCTTTTGGAGAAAAGTAAGATGATTTGGTACTTCCATCTCTTTGAGAACTTGCTACAATTTATTGTGATCTACATAGTTAGAGGCTTTAGTGTGGTTAATGAAGCAGTATATTTTTTGGGGGGGAACTCCCTTGCTTTCTCCCTAATTCAGTAAATGTTGTCAATTTGGTCTCTAGTTCCTCTGCCTCTTCAAAAACCAGCCTGTTCTTCTGGTAATTCTTGGTTCACATGTTGCTGAAGCCCAGCTTACAAAATCTTTTTTTTTTTTTTAAGCAATCGGGGTTAAGTAACTTGCTCAAGGTTACGCGGCCAGTTATTTCTGGGTGTAGTGCTAAGTATCTGAGCCCAGATCTGATCCCCAGGTCATCCCAACACTGGAGCCGGTGCTCTTACTCGCTGAGCCACCCGGCTGCCCCTCAGCTTACAGAATCTTAAGCACATAACCTTATGTGAAATGGGCTCATGTTCAGTAACTTGAACATTCCTTGCCATTGTCTTTATTTAGGATTGGGATATAAACTGATCTTTTTTAATCCAGTGGCCACTACTGAGTTTTCTGAATTTGTTGACATATTGAGTGTGCCACTTTAATGGCATCATCTTTTAGGGTTTTGAATAGCTCAGCTGGAATTTCATCACTTCCATTAACCTTATTGTTAGGAATGCTTCCTAAGTCTCACTTGACTTCACTTTCTAGGATGTTTGGCTCTAAATAAAAAACCACGCTATTGTGATTATTGGTGATATTAAAATCTTTCTTATACAGTTCTTTTGTGAATTCTTGTTATTCATATTCTCTTCTGATTCTGTTAAATTCCTACCATTTTTGTCTTTTATCATGCCCATTTTTGCAATCAAATGTTCCCTTGATATCTCTAATTTTCTTGAAGAGATATCTTGTCTTTCCCATTCTGTTGTTTTCTTCTATTTCTTTGTATTGCTCATTTAAGGAAATCTTCTTATCTCACTTCATTATTCTCTGGAATTCTGCATTCCCCTTTTCCCTTCCCTTTCACTTGGCATATTAAAAGAGCATTGGATTTGGAGTCAGGACCAGAGTTTGGTTTAAACTTTGACACTATGTGTGAGGCCTTGGCAAGTCATTTAATCTCTCCCTGGGCCTTATTTTGCCCACCTTTTAAGTGGAAGGAATAATATCTCCCCCACCTACTTTATTGTCATAAGCTTCAAGTAAGATAATATGCATGGAAGAGAATTGTCAACTGCAAAGCTATGGAAATAGCCACCTTTATTATTAGTTCAAAGTAATTGGCTTGATGGTGGGAATTTCAGGCACTGGGACAAGTTGATGGTGGTAGTGATGGGGATATTTGGGAACAGTGGGGTTTTCTGCATCCCATCAGTCCCACCATGCAATGCTGACACAGTGGAAATGTGGTAAGATTTTCAAATACCTACTTTGCTATTCAGTATCAACATGAATATAGGCATTTCTCTCATCTTTACTTTCCTCCTCTCTTAAATGAGGAAGTTGAACTAGATTATTTCTAAGGCCACTTATAATTTTTAAAATCCTTTGATCCTATCATTATAAACCAATAGCAGAGCCAGTCTCTAGACTGCATGATACTAAACCAGTCTGATTGAAAATAATTTCACTGCTTAGATGTCACATATATATTTCTTTGGTCCTAATGCCTGCCCATTCTGATGGGCTCAATTTACTAACTGTTTGATCTCAAGAAAGTCACTGAACCTGAATGAGATTCATAATACATATTTGTGAAATGAGGGAATTGGGTGAGATAATCTCCAGGGTACTTTTTAAATAAAATTATTTGAACTACCTATCAGTAAGACCAGTACTGGCCAAAGCTTTTAAACTGAAGATCATCAGATGGAGTTTGCAGTAGAAGAAAGGGAATTCTAGATAAGAGACAATGGATGATCACTAGGGTAATCTTATGATCTATATCAGGGGTGGGGAACCTGTGGCCACATGTGGCCTTCTAGATCATTGGGTAGAGCTTTCTGATGAAGTCCAAGTTTTACAGAACAAATCTTTTTATTATGGGGATTTGCTCTGTGAAGTTTGGATTCAGTCAAAGGGCCACACTCGAGAACGTAGAGGGCCACATGTGGCTGTGAGCTTGCAGGTTCCCCACTCCTGATATATATTATCAATGTAAAATTATTGAACAGTCATCACCTAAAATTCTATAAGGCCATGCTTATAACATTAACCTGACCAATGTCCTCTTACAATCATGCCATTAATATACTATAACCAAACCACCCTAAGATCATAAAACCATTTAGTAACATCGTTTGACTGACTGCCCAAGGCAGGAGAACACTTTAGCCTCAGTGGTATTACTTTATTGGAATGTTAGTCTGCTTACTGTACCATTATGGAACTAACTGCCCCCCTATAATATTGTTTCACCTAGTACCATGTTCTTGCTAAACCACTTATTGACATTAGATGAGTCATGCCCATGTTCTTCCTTGGGCAATAAAAAAATAAATTGCTAGTGCTTCAAGATTCTTCTCACTGCCAATTCACCTTATTCAATTTATTACCATCTTATTGCTTCAGTTGTGATAAATGCTCATGCAATTGGACTGGCTTAGGTATACTCACTAGCCTAAGGTTAAAAATACTCCTGGCAATAGACTTAAAAGAAATGGGCTTGTCAGATTTTAATATATTTTTTATTGTTGCAATAATGTTTTCAATTTATTGGAGTATTCAGAAATATTATCTTATTTTACAATTATCATAAATTAATTTTTTTCCTACCCACCTTCTCTAATCTCTAAAGAAGAAAGACAAAAATAGAAAACTGAAGTAAGAAAGAAAAAAAGGACAGTAGGAAGGAAGGAAAAAAGGAAGGAGGTGAGAGAGAAAGAAAAAGGAAGGAAGGAAAGAAGGAAGTCCTTGCATTACATAAAAATTTCCCATATTCATCATGTCCAAACATATATTTCTTATTCTGCATATTAATTCATTTCTTTGTCATGAAGTAGGCAACATACTTCTTTACCAGTTCTCTGGAATAATGATTGATCATTTAGTTGATTGGAGATTTTATTGTTAAAATTTTTTATTTTTTATAATATTGGTGTTGTAAGGGCATTTAGCACAAAGGTCTATACTCATACTCTCTTGGTTTTGGTAGTGCTGCACTTGGAGCCAGGAGATCTGGGTTCAAATCTCAGTTCCCACACTTACTAGCTGTGTATCAATAGGCAAATCTCTTAAACCCTATGAGCTGCCATTTCTTCATCTGTACACTGGTAATGATAAAACTTGCACTACATATAGTGCAAAAAAAACAAAAAACAAACAACTTAGTAAATCACATAGTGCTATGAAAATAAGAATTGATGCTAACTGCTAGTCCAATAAAAAGGAAATGGCTTGTATTGGTTATCAAGTTAACTTAAGAAGGAAACATGATTTCCCCCACCTCCACCCCTTATAATAGTCTCTGTGACATTAGCACTATTAATAAATATCACCAGATCATATTTTAGAAGGTCTATACAAACTTTTATAACAAAACTTGCAAATAATAAGAATAAATTAGAGATAGAAAGGAGTAGTAGAATAGAGGACTGGTCTTAAATTCAAGAAGATGGGTTCAAGTCCTGCTTCTGAAACATCCTAGTTCTATGATCCTGGCCTAGTTACTTAACCTACCATTCCCTTAGCAACTGTTTAAACCTGTAATTATTGATCAATTGCTGGAAGGTTGTTGGATTTGTAAGATAAGGGGTCTAAGGAGAATTATTATTAATGATAATTATAATAATACAGTGAATAAACACAAATAAAACATATTTTCCATACTTTATGGTATACCTCTCCCTGCCTCCCCTTCTGTAATAGTAATGGAATTTAAAGATGCCCTGTATTGGCTTGGTTTTCAGATTGATTGTGTTAAAACCCAGAGCTTGTGAATTCCACTTGTGGGATGGACTTGTTGACGTGAAAAGAGAGGGCTGAACTGGGGGAGCTGGTGACGTGAATTTAGAGAGACACAAGCAGGGAGAGAGGCAGAAGAATTTTTTGGAAGCAGCATCATGGAGGCAGAAATGGAGAGGATTGTTGAGGGCCAGTTTGAACTGCTCAGGACTTTTGATAGCTGCTACCCAGAGCTGCCAAGGACTGAGGAGACATGGTTGTTATGCTGGTACTTTGTCTGTCTGTTTTGATGTTGTTTAGCCAGATTCATCCACTGGTGAAGGCCAATGCTGTTGTTGCAGAAGTTCTGGAACCTTGCTGTTGGTTTAGAAGCCCTGAAGAAGGATTTTCTTGTTGTATGTTTACAGAAATCCTGGAAGAGGGTTTTGCTAATGTTTTAAGGGGTCCTAGGACTGTTCTGCAGACAGAGAATGAATTAATGAGGACATTGGCAGTGTATCTTGTGGCCTTGCTAAGCTTTGTCTCCCCAGGAACAAAGATTGTTGAGAACTTGCCTCGGGTCAAGATGAAGAAAAGACCTCTCTTTGGGTATTCAATGCTATGCTTAAGCTTGTTGTAAGAAAGCAGCTATGGTGGTATTTTGAACCTTGGGAAGTTACCTTTGCTTGGCATTACACCTTTGCTAGTCTACAAAGCAGTCCTGGCATGGCATGAATGGACAATAGACACTAGTCTAGTTTGTATGCAATGAGGAGGCAGCAGGAGGCAGCAGTCTTGTCTATCATATTACCTGGCCAGGCTACATTGGCTGATTCAATTCTTTAAAACTTTATCCATAAAATGAACATAACTTACCATACCTAGTCCTCTAAGTTGTTAGGAAGGAAGGATTGTAAATGTTGGTGTGGTAGATTTACACATGAGGTATGATTTTTATTTATCACAGTCTATCCTATTTAACTCAAATAATAATGATCCTTTTACACTGAGTTCTTACATTCTACTAAGCATTTGTAAAGACCAAATTCTCAGCTGGGAAAACAACTTTTATGTGGATCTCTTCTCCTCAGTTCAAAGGAGACTCTTAAGACTCCTTTCTAATTATTTCATTTCCCTCCCCCAATAAACAACCTGCTCCTAATTACTATCAGCTATTTTCTAATGGAGAGTTTTATTTGTGTTTTGATTGTTCAGCAGCTGCTTCACAGTAATGATGAAAAAAGGCCTCTTCAATTTTACATTAATTTTCAATCTAATGTCCTGACCAATACACCCTTTGCTTATCTTCTGAAGGCCTTGCTAAGTGTTTTGCCTGGCACTCTAACTCTTGAAAAATGTATCTCAGAATTCTAAGATATCTAAATTAAAATAGACCTCAGAGATCTAGCCCTATCAGACAAATGAATTTCTTCCACAATATACCTGACAAGATATCATCACACTCTACTTGAATATCTCCGGGAATGGAAAAATCGCGATTTACTGAAAGAATCCATTTCACTTTTGGACACCTTGCTGTTGTAATGTCTGAGGGCCTAAGGTAGACTGCTTTAATGGAGTGGTAGCTATTTATTGCCTAATACTAGATATATAGGAATAGAGACCAGAGGATGCTAAATGTTAAGCTGTTAAATTTAGAGCTGGAAGACCTTAGAGATCAAACAGTTGAATTCTTTTGTTTTAAAGATGAGAATTCTGTGACCCTGGAAAAGTCAAATGATTTGCCCAAGATTCCACAGTTAGTAAGACATAAGAGATGAAATTCTAACTCAGGTAGTCTTATTTGAAATAATGTTCTTTTCACTACACATTAATTACAGTGACTTTTCATTTCCCTATCTTTAAGGTAACTGGTATCTAAAAGTATTATGGAGGCAGTAGAGGTAGTCATGGTGGTCATGGTAGAGCCAGGTCATGTGTTCCAAAGAACATATATATGGTGGTGGTGGTAACATTCTGTTTTCCTTGCTTTCTTCCTTCATTCCACCATCCCTTCCCTGCCCCTGGCCATACCAGCACCCATCCATGGAAGGTCTATCACAACTGGGGCACCCTCCTCCCTTTCTGTCCCTCTTCTCTTGGGGTTACTTGATGGCTCACAGGGTTAAAGTGATAAGGGAGTCAATAACTCCATTCTTTCTAGTGAGATGAATGACCACCAGGTCATACCATCTGCCTTGCCCCTACAATACTATTATAGTCCCTGAGCACTATTTTCTGATCCTACTGATGTAATCTAAAGATCTCTGGGTCTTGCCACCTACCCACCACTGCACCCTCAGGACTTCTGGGTCTTTCCATCTACCCTGAGGCTGGACTTCCTTTCATATGTTCTACCCTCAATTAGAATGTGAGTTCCTTGAGATCAGGGAACATTTTGATTTTTTTCTCTGTATCTCCAATGCTTGACACAGAGTAAGCACTTAAGTGCCTTTTCATTCAAATTCAAATTCTTTAAATATGGAGGCACCATAATGGACTTGCCATCCTCAGGGTTCCTGGTACTTTGCTTGGGATTTCAGGAAGCCAATACTGGGCAATATAGAAAAGAAAGAAGGGATAGTTCCACCTCAAAAACTCATTTCTATCATTCCAGTTTCCAGAGAAAATTGATGAAATAGGCTTGACCCTCAACACCCACAAATCATATATGCATAAACACGCACATTATAGCTTTGTGGCATTGGTGTGAGGCTGTGTTAAGGTCCATATTCCTGCTTCCTTCTAATATAATCTCTGCTAGCAACAGCAACTGTGGCCTCCATAGTCAGATATCTCTTGAAACCAGGTGATGTAATTCCCACCACTGTGAATTGCATTTTCCCCTCTAGCTTCCATCAGCCAGTACTCTGCACAGCTGAATACACATAAATAAAGTGATTAATAGCTGCTGGGTTTGGCCAAAGATACCTATTTAAATTCTCTTAACTTGATTTGCTTAAGAGGACATGCTTTCCACTCCATTCTCTTTGCTATTTTTCACTTAATGCCCTGATAGTGGAGTAGCTGAACATTGTACACATTCCCATGGCTATGGCATTGAGTTTCTAGGGAGTAGAGATTAGCCTATCTGCAATCTTGATGGACAAGGAGTATTTCATTTGCTAAGCCTCAGATACTACAGCTAGTTGTAATGATAAGAATGGGGATAGGATACAGGGAACAATCAGAAGAGGAGCACCCTCTATCATAACAGATTGATATCTGTACCTTCTTTGTCATTTATAGTCTTAGAAAGTTGTCAATGTCCCACAGCCTACATGATGCTTATACCTTATATTTGATCATTATTTCAGGATTCCTGATACATTAATTTTATAGTGTGCATATATACATTAAATTTGATATATACACATATGATATGAGATACAAATGTATATGTATACATACATATAATATATGTATGTGTACATCTATATATACAGAGAGAATTTCTAGACCTGTGATTTCAAGATAGTTAGCCTAGCTGAAGAAGCAGGGTGCCTTGAAGAAGAGACAGGAGGTGGAATGTGCCAGGAGAGTCAAAGTACAACTACTATCACCTCCTCTGAGACCCTGGTGGAGGAAATCCAGGACCCTGTTTGAACTCAAGTACCTTGGGAATAACAGCACTCCCCATATCACAGCCTTACTTCTGGCCCACCAATTTTTTTAAAAATAATATTTTATTTTCCCCAATTACATGTTAAAACATTTTTTAACATTTTTTAAAAAAAAGTTTTGAGTTCCAAATTCTAACCCTCCCTCCCTCCCCTCTCTCTGAGATAGTAAGCAATCTGATATAGTTTATACATGTGCAATTATATAAAACATTTCCATATTAGTCATTTTGTACAAGACCAGAAAAAAAGAAAGAAAAGGAGAAAGAAAAGAAGGAAGGAAGGAAGAAAAGATGGAAGCAAAGAAGGAAGAAAGAGGAAGGAAGGAAGGAAGGAAGGAAGGAAGGAAGGAAGGAAGGAAGGAAGGAAGGAAGGAAG
>NW_027186296.1:102363388-102393702 GCF_028583685.1 Petaurus breviceps papuanus
AAGGAAGGAAGGAAGGAAGGAAGGAAGGAAGGAAGGAAGGAAGGAAGAAAGAAAGAAAGAAAGAAAGAAAGAAAGAAAGAAAAAAAGAAAGAAAGAAAGAAAGAAAGAAAGAAAGGAAGGAAGGAAGGAAGGAAGGAAGGAAGGAAGACGTGGAAGGAAAAAGGGAAAATAGCATGCTTCAGTCTGTATTCAGAAAACATCAATTTTTTTTTCTCTGGAGGCAAGTAGCATGTTTCATCATGAGTCCTTTGGGACTGTCTTCCATCATTGTATTGCTAAGAATAGCTAATTTATTCACAATTCTTCATCATACACTATTGCTGTTACCGTGTACAACATTCTCCTGGTTCTGCTCACTTCACTTTGTGTCAGTACATGTATGTCTTTCCAGGTTTTTCTGAAATCATCCCACTTGTCATTTCTTATAGCACAATAATATCCCATTGCAAGCACATACCACAGCTTGATTAACCACTCCCCAATTGGTAGGAATTCCCTCAATATCTAATTCTTAGCTATCACAAAAAGCGCTTATAAATATTTTTGTGCAAATAAGACCTTTCCATTTTTTTCTTAATCTCTGCAGAATATAGGCCTAGCAGTGGTATTTTGGTCAACATAGTAAATATTTGATATTTCTGCTTTTCTGTATTTTTGAGATTTTTATACCTTAATGCAAGGTCAGTTTTTATAAATCTGTCATGCAATGTTGAGAATGTCATCTTCTTCCTATTCACAAACATTAATTTCCACAGATCTAGTATATCTAACTTTTCTTAAGTTCTATTCAAGTCCTCAACTTCTTTTTGTTCTTAGATTTGGCTAGGTTTGAAAGGAGTATATTGAGGTCCATCCCCCACTATTAGTTAAGTTTTGTTGTCTATTTGTACCTATAACTCATTTGCTTTATTTACAGACTAGGTACAGTAAATAGAGTTCTGGACTTGAATCAGAATCTGTCTGAATTTGAATCCCACATGAAATACTTACTAGCTTTGTGATACTGGGCAACTCATTTAACCTTTTAATCTCAGTTCCTCTTTTGTGAAATGAGTATACTAATAGCACTCACCTCTCAGGGTTATTGTGAATAATTTCTAGCTATTGTTAGTAATTAAGTATGCCATTAGGCATGCATGTGTTAAGTATTGATATTATTTCCATAGTACCTTTTGATGTAATATAGTATCCCTGTTTGTATCTTATAATTTAATGTATTTTTGTTATTGCTTTGTATGAGATTATTGTTGCTACTCCCATTTTTTTAGTTCAATTGAAAATTTCCCCCAGCACCTTATGTGTGCACCTCTGTGTAAATTTTTATTTTTAAAGTGTGCTTCTGATAAACAGCATGCTGTTGTATTCTGTTTTCTAGTTCATTCTTCTAACTTCCTCCATTTTATGGAATTAAGGATGGGGTTGTATTGATTATACCACCCACTTACAATTAATCACCTTTGATAGATAAAACCTCTTTTTGATTTAAAATTTCAAAACTGAATGTGAAAAGCACCTGAATACTTCCAAATCATTCAATCAATCAATCAATCACAGTCCAATTATGTGAAGTACTAAGTTTTCCCAGCCTCTCTTCCCTAAGGTATCCCTTTCTTTTTTCCAATTTTTCTTCTTCTTCTAAGATAATCAAAATACAAGAAACCACTCCCAAGTCCTTCTTCCTTATTCAACTCTCTGATGACATTAGTCCTGAGGAAACAGGTGTTTTATCAGCTCCCATTAGAATGCACCATTTCAGGTTTGTAGTGTCCCTTCTGACTGTTCAGCCATATTTACCTTTTTATGTTTCTCTTGATTCCTGTGTTTATGTTTCAAAGTTTCTTGTCAGTTCTAGGTTTCTTTTTATCAGAATGCTTTGAATTTCATGATTTCATTAAAATAGCATTTTCCCCATGTAGACATCATAAGCTTTGTGGGTTAAGTTACCCTTGGTTATAAGCCTTTATCTTTTCTCTTTTGGAACATCACCCCAACAGCTCCATTCTGTTATGGTGGCAGCTGCCAAATTTTGTCTTTGTAGTTCCTCAGTACTTGAAGTCTTTCTTTCTGGTTGCTTGTCTTATTTTTTCTTTGACCCAATACCTCTAGATTTTGACTATTATGTTCCTGTGAATTTTCATTTTGGAATTCCTTTTGGGGGATGACTGGTAGATTTTATTTTTACTTTGCCCTCTGATTCTAATAAATCTGGGAAGTTTTCATTTGTGATTTCTTGAAATATATCCAGGCTCTTTTCTGGGACATGATTTTAAGTAGCCCAATTATTCTTAAATTATCTCTACTTGACTTGTTTTCTAGGTGAATTTTTTTTTAATGTGATAATTTACATCTTACTTCCTTGTTTTTTTTTTTAATCATCAGCTCTTAGTATATAATGCCTAGCTCATAGTAGGTACTTAACAAATGCTTTTTGACCTTAATTTTGCATTATGGAATCTTTGATTTCTGTTTCATCCATTCTAATTTTCAGGTATTCTGTTTCTTGGGTAAAGTTTTGTCCCTCTTATAATATAGTCTTAATTTTCTTTCCAATTTTTTCTTCCAGAGCTTTCAGTTTTTCAATTCTTCTCACTAGGGATTTAAAAATTTTTTAATATCATTTTAATTTTCATTTGTTTATCTACTTATTTGTTTATTCATTCATCTATTTTGCACTCATTAATTCATTTATTTACTTATCTATCACCTATTTATCTATCTATCATCTGCAATCTCTCATGTCATTTCTTCCAGGAATCCTAGTTGGCCTTGTACCTAAACTATGCTTTTCTTTGAGGCTTGCTTGTAAAGATTTGGGTCTTATTCTCTTTTGAGTTTGGGTATTGGGTATCCCTGGCTCCATAATACTCTTTGTCATCAGTGTTTTACTGTTGTTTATTCATTCTCTGACTCATTTTTACTTTCTGAATTGGGATTTTGTGTTAGTGTCAGAAGCTACATTCTTCTGGGGAGAATTTTGTTACCTTATATGTCCTGACAGGTCAGTGATCCTGCCATTGTATTCTCCAGTTACTAAATGCTTCTTCTTTAAGAATCTCAGGGGCAGTTTTAGTGGGCTCAAATTCGTATGATCTAGAGCATATTCCAATTGTTGCTTTCTTGGTTTGAGTTCTGTTGGCTCCAGTCCTCCTTTAGGGCCTGAGCAATGCAAATATGGGTTTGTCCTTGATTGAAGCTCCAGTAAAGAACTGATAGCCTTAATCCGTGAAAATTATCTGGAATGGTCTAGAGGTTCAGAGAGTGTAACACCAATGCATATTTATGTATATTTAATGATAATGTATATAAGTATACATGTAGAGTATGAATATAATATACACATATAGAGTATAAATAATGTATATTTATTGTGACTGTTGGCACTGTAAATATTGCATTGGCACTATAGAGAGACAGAGATGTGGATCTGATGAGGGATGGCAATATGGTTCAACAGGAACTCTGATCTTTTTCTAAGACCAGAAAGCCTGCAATTCAGTCTGGAAAGAATTCAGCCCAAGCCAACTTGGAGTCAGGGTTGTAAAAGTTTATTGTACACTTTACAGCGGGCAAGAGTCCTTTAGGGGACCTGAAACCTTAAAGGGGTAGAATTGAGGTTTTTATAGAATAATCCATAGTAGGACTTGTGCCAATTATGCTAACTAGGTGATTAAGGGTGGGATTAGGGAGGAGTTAAGGTGGGGCCAGTGTTTAAAGGGACATGCACTTTTAATGTAACTGCAGGTGTTTTGCCTAAATTCACTGGGAAAAAGCCCAAGGGGGGACTACCTGGAGGTGTGGTTTTAGGCTTGAAACGTCACTATGTCAGCTAGTGGTCAAGGGCTGACTGAGAAGTGCCCAGTCTGCCACCCTTCAGTGTCATGTTTGGCAAGATTGATGTCTTGTAACCAAGGCTAAAGGAGACTCAGTGTGTGGATAATAGGCTAAGGAGTTAACCCTTAGGGTCCTGAAGGATTCATGGAGGCAGCCAAGGAGTCAACCTAGAGATAGGGTACCAAAGGATTCATGGGGGCAGTGGGACACTATACAAGGGGGAGATAATAGTTGACTAAGCTGGAATGTTTATAGATACTTTTGTGAAGGATTCATAGGTGTAGCTTGTTATTGTTCCAAGCTGAATAAAAAAATTTATGAGTTGTTGCTGGGCAGAGTTAATGCTCTGAGACTGGGGGGGGGGTGTGATTTTACAAACTGGTTTTACAAATTGATGTTACAAACATAGATCCCAAGCACTCCATCAGATCTACCCCCTCATCTTACCCTTGTACTAGTCATTCACTCTTAGGTCACACTCTAGTGTTAGATCCATCTATGGTTACTTTCCTGAGGGGTGAATTTATGATTTGGGGCTGGAAAATGACCCACTGTTGTTTGTACTTAAATTTTCCTATCACATACAGTCTGGTGCTCTTCTCTATTTTTGTTAGAATAGTTAGAAAGAGAATGAGAGGAGAGAGGGAGAGAGAGAAAGGAGAGAGAGAGAGACTGAGAGAGAGACAGAGAGAGAGAGAGAGAGAGAGAGAGAGAGAGAGAGAGAGAGAGAGAACGAGCAAGCACATGGTAAGGAGGCCTGATTCCTGGCAAAAATAATGAGAAAGCTAATCTACCAGAGGCTTGTGGCCCAGTCTTGTCTCTTTTCTGGTTCTCCACAGAGTTCTTGAGTTTTTTCCATACCATACTAGGCAACCTCACACTTCTGCTTTTCATCTTTCATTAAGGATCAGAACCCTAAGTCATAGATCATTTCCAGCAATACTATGGAATGGAACACTTCTTTCCTTCATGGGGCAAAAATTCACATTTTGTGGATTCAGATGAAATTAATACAGGTCTTTTTCTATCTTCTCATTCATTCTCCAGACATACTGTTATGTATAAGGCTGGACAGTAATGTGAAATGCAATGGAAAGAGCACCAGATTTTGAATCAGAAGGGTTATGGTTGAAACCTAGCTCTGCTATTTACTCTCTATTTGGTTTGGGGCAAATCACTTCCACTCTGTGGATCTCAGTATCTTCATCTGTAAGATAACATTGAATCAGATAACACCTATGGTTCATTCCAGCTCCCAAATCCTATGACTCTACATATGGAGTACACCCACAACCTAAACATTAGTTTTTTCAAACATGATCCATTTCAGTTCTTATACCTCATAAAATATTCTATAAGCAGATTAAATAAGGATTCTCAAAGATCAATTTTCTGACTCAGATCTCTAACAAAACCTGTCATACAAGAACTGTTTCAGCAACTATGGCTATAACCTTTTAAAATAAGACACATCTACATTCATACTATGCTCACATATAATATAGATTTTAAAGTCATGGAAATTTAGATTATACCATCATTTCTCAATATGATAGATTAAATTAATATGTGAAACCTAATTTACTATTCAATATGTATTCAAGATTTTAGTTGAAAACAATATGATGTGCATCATAATTTCTGAAAATGACTGTAATTTACATGATTTCCTTAAAACCAATCAAGATAGATTTTAACAAACTATCAATTTCATCTGCATTCTAAAGCTGAATAGAATGAGTGTCTGAAATCTTCATGACGCCCAAACTGATTCAATTAAAGAAAAAATCATAAAGGGTTTCCCATAGGACAGGCATTTTGCCAAGTGCTGGGGATGTAAATACAAGCAAAGAAGGCAACATTTGATTTCAAAGAACTTAAAACTGGAAAATTAACAAGAACTGGAAGGTTAACAAGAGCTGGAAAATAAGCGAGTGGTGGTGGTGTTTGGAGATGTCCTGGCATGGTAAGGAAGCCTGATTCCTGGCAAAAATAAGGAGAAAGCACATCTACCAGAGGCTGGTGGCCCAGAAGTGGAGTGCATGTTTGCAGTAGGGGAAGGGAAATCAAAATTTTAGGCAGAATGCAGACAGTACAGCGTAGATAGCAAGAAGAGGCTTGAATATACTCTATTCAAAGGGGAGTACAGTCAGCAGTTCCTGATTAGTACAAATAATCACTCCCATGTTTGTACTATTTGAAATTATAATTATATGTAAAATATGATAATTAGTTCCAAACCAATGAAAATAGACAATGGAAATATTTAAAAATAAGTTTTTAATCTGTTTATTAATGTAATATGATAGTAAAGAATAAAAATCTATTTTCAATTCAAGTGTTATCACAAACAAAATAATAGAGTAGCTGTAGAAAGTAAAATTTTAAAAATTACTGATTATACCTAAAGATAAAAATACACTGATGAAATGATACAAACACCATTATTGCCATTTAAAATGCTGTTAGTAGTGTAGACTGATTTGTTTTCTCTTTAAATTTTCATATGTGCACTGTTAGTTGAAAAAAAGCTTTATCCACATCTTCAGGAGATTGCATACTGACATTTTCACACTCTGAACCATGTGTAGTTGAATGACCTGGGGCATTATCTAAAATCAGCAATGCTTTAAACATGATTTTGTTCTTGAAATATTTTTCAACAGCTGGGCTAAAGTAACTTGAAAATCAGTCTTAAAAAACAGCTTTAGTTACCCATGCTTTCTCATTTGACCACCAAAGAACTGGAAACAATCCATGGTTGTAGCCTTGGAAAGACCCAGGATTTCTAAAAGGATAAACAAGCTATGGTTTTCATTTTAAGTCCCCTCTGCATTTTCTCTCAATAAAAGTTTTAGGTGATCCTTAGCCACTTTGTTTTTTTTCTTATTTTGCTTTTTTTTTTTTTTAATTTTGGAGAGGGGAAGGCAGGGCAATTGGGGTTAAGTGACTTGCCCAAGGTCACATGACTAGTAAGTGTCTGAGGTTGAATTTGAACTCAGGTCCTCCTGTCTCTAGGGTCAGTGCTCTATCTAGCTGCCCCAGATCCTTAACCACTTCAAATCTATGTTGTAATCTTTTTTCCCTAGACATATATGTTCTAGAAGCCATATTTCCCCAGAATAATCCTATTTCTTCCATATTAAAATTGCTTTTTGATCAATGTATCTTCTTTTTTTGTTTTTTGCTTTTTGGAGGGCAATTGGGATTAAGTGACTTGCCCAAGGTCACATAGCTAGTTTTTGTGTTAAGTGTCTGAGGCCAGATTTGAACCACCTAGTTGCCCCCTAGTGTACCTTCTTTGAATATTTTCTTCAAAGTATCAGGATATTTAGCTGTAGTGACCTCATTTGAACTAGCTGTCTCTCAGGCAATATTATGCTATTGAAATAAATTTTTAAAACAATCAAATCAAACAATGCTTGCAGTAAACATTTTTTTCACTGTACTTTGGGCTGGAGAGGGAGAAAAGGAAGCTCAATTAGAAGCTATTGGAAATAGTTGGGGCAACTAAGTGGTGCAGGGGATAGAGTATAAACCTTGGAATCAGGAGAAACTGAGTTTAAATTTGACCTCAGACACTTACTAGCTGTGTGACCTTGGGCAAGTCATGTAATCCTACTTGCCTCAAGGAAAAAAAAAGACATCATTCATAGATGTAGGAGGGGTTAAGGGTGTCTCCACTAGGGTAGTATGACTGCGTAAGTGGAAAGAGGTGCTCCATCTTAAAGGACTGTAGTTTTTAATTTTGGGAAGAAATTCTGTTGATTCCACCTGTAACATGGTAGAGCTTTTACTCAGAGTAATATTTACTTAAATAGATAATCATAAATATACAACCCCCCCCAAACACATGGGAGGCATAATTCACCTCATTCTCTGTAGAAGGGGGGGTAATTAAGTTCCTAGCTTAGCTTAGTTCTCTTAGAACACAGTCCTGGGTATAAGACCAACCCCAACTTCAGGATTAAACAAATAACACAAAATAGGAACAAACACCTCTAGGCCCATTTCTCAGAGCCAGGTGTACAAAAGGGAGGGCAGAGGAAGAGCAATGACTTTCACCCCAATTCAGTTCATGGCACCCTGGATGGGTTCAGCAGCTGGGATCATAGCCATGAAGAGAGAGGAACTCCTTAGTCTAACTGATTTTAATGATGCAGGCAGCTAATCAAAGGAGGCCCCCCCACTGGTGTATCTGGGCATACAGCAGGTTCATGTTCAGCAAACTGAGTAAACGCAAAGTTACACACCTCCATAATATCTCTTGCATTAAGCTCCTTCTCACCTCCTAATGCAGACACAACCATCACCTCAGAGACACTTGCTAAGATCCTAATAAAAAAATCCAAATGCTTTGGTTATCTGAAGTTCATAAGGGGTCCCTCTGAAAAATGGCTGGGGAGGAGACTGAGACTAAGGTGAAGTTAACCTTCTTGGGCCAAATGATTGGATGGAGTTTCCAGCTTGGGAGGGACTCTCCTACCCCACATTTGCTAGATGCTTAAACCTCTAATTTCAAACTATCTTCCTGTTTAACACAAGTCCCACAGGGTATGACCAAGTCCCCCAACAAATCCTTATTTCTGTACAACATCACTACATTCCATCCAAAGACTTCCAGATACATATAAAGTGAACAAGGACTTTCCATACTAGCAGTTAGTCTAAGCCTACAATTAATTCATTGAATATGTCCAGGACTTGCTCACACACAGTGATCAGTGGAGACATATTCTCACCAAGTTAAGGCATCAAAATGTATCTTCTTGTCCATAAACCAAACGGCCGACAAACGTCTATTAAGTGCTTGTGTTATGTGCCAGTTACTCTAGTAAATACCAGGGAGACAAAGAAAGGCAAAAACTAACAGCACCTGTCCTCAGGAAGCATATATTCTAAAGGGTGGATGACAACATGTAAAAGGTAAATACAAGATACATACAGAGTAGATGGAGGTAACGTTACGTGAAAGGAGATAGCACCTGGTCACTTACTTTAAGTGGGGAGTATAATTCTCTGGACTGACCCCCTACTCATACAAAGATTTTATCAACATGCATTTGATTCCCCTGCTCCTCTCTGTATACTGATTGATATTCTATTACTACTGAGGACTTTGTTAAATGAAATTTGCTACTTTCAATGATTTGTTTGACCCATTTCAGAAACCACTGGGTGTTTTGTCATCAAGTAGACAAAGTTGGAAGATACTTTTAAAATTTTTTGAGATCAGCTAACGTAGAGGCTTACTAGTAAAAACAGCCTAAATGGTTTCTCCCTGATGGAGATTAAACAGTTGCCAGCGGCTAGTCTATCAGAATGGTAAGAAGGCCCATTTCTGCAGCATATTAAGGTTTACAAAAGTTTTTCTTCACAATAACCCTGTGATGTAGGTAGTGCAAATCTCTCTATCTTCATTTGCAAATAAAGAAATTAAGATACAGAGAGGCTAAGTCACCTGCCTAGGGGCTACCCTTCTTCAATGTCTAATGCCGATGCCGCAGTGATGTTTTTGTCACTGTACCAAACTACCTCTCTCATAACTATATTGAAGAACTATGGTATTCACTTGGAGATGCTTGTCAAATAAACAAAATCTAATTCTGTTCCCTTTCCCTGATGGAAAGTTGTTTCTAATTAGTTAAGATAAACATAAGTTGTTCAGTTTTGCTAATTAAATGGTTTGCTGTGGGCACAAATAGATCAATGACTAAAGCTGCTAGGAGGAGCTTGGTTTCTGGGCTGGCTTTGAGGTTTCAAAGGGGAGGGGAGCAGTAGGTCCAAGGGGATCATGGGGTAAGAGCACAGACTGAGTGGGCAAACCTTAAGTCCAAACTATTTGTCTTAGAAATTCTATACTTATCTTCCTTTTGGGTTTGCTTTTCAAATATTCCATGATGATAAAAATAATAACCACAGAATCTCAGTTAGCCGAGATCTCAAAGGTCATCTAGTCCAATCTTGGCCTTAGTAAGAGTGAGCTCTATAACATACATGCCATGTGGTCATCTAGCCTGTGTTTGGAGATTTCTAGTTGTGGAAGAAAACCAGAGACAGATATACATATACATACTATATATGTGTGTGTATGTACTTTTATATGTAAATATTGTATGTATGTGTGTATAAATATACATACACATATAGATATGTGTTTGGTGACATAGTGCATAGTGTGTCAGGCCTGGAGTTAGGAAGACTCATCTTCCTGAGCTCAGATATGTTCTCAGACACTTGGTAGTTGTATGACCCTAGGCAAGTCACTTAACCCCATTTGCCTCAGTTTCCTCATTTATAAAATGAGCTGGAGAAGGAAATGGCAAACTACTCCAGTGCCTTTGCCAAGAAAACCCCAAATGGGGTCCTGAAGAGTTGGATACAACTGAAAAAATAAAGGAACAACAACATATGTCCATACACATACATACATACATACTGTAATTTAGCCTAAAGTTTGTTAGAGACACTTTTTAAATTTTAGAAGCAATCTTACTTAGAGAGAGATTTGGACAAGAAAATATGACCTCTCTGATTAAAGACATTTTTAACTCATCATTTATGTAATTATGAAATGAAAAATAGTGAAATTCCACAGCAATGAAGAGAGGGGGGTACCATTTTCAGTTACTTATTTGTAATATTTAACTGAAAGGGAGCAAGAGTAGATGTACTCTTGAAAATATTTTAATCAGAATACTACAATTCTGAACATTCCTGAATTTTAATCTAGTCAGCAGTTTAAGGGAGACCAGAGACATTCAATACAATACTAACACTAGTTTTTGCAACACAATGGAGGTGGTAGACGGTCACATATTGAAGGAGTATGGGGTTTTATAATTTTTCTTTGAACCTATATGGTAATTACAGAATTAGTTGTTGTTTTCCCAATTTACAGTTGTGCAAAGTGGAATTCCAAGAGACGGGGCAGTTTATACAAGGTTACACATCAGATTTGACAGAGCAAAGACTTTAACCTATGACTCCTGGCTTTGCCTAATTTTCCCTTTCTAATGTTCCCTTTCTCTTCTCTCCATAAGCACAAAGTCACCACCATATAACTGTTGAACAGAAACAATCAAAGCAAGTGCCAGGGAACTCTGGATTTGATCTTGACCCACTTTGGACATGCAAAGTAATTACCATATGTAATTGAGACTTTTGGAACATGTGGAAAGTCTACCTCACGCCACAACCAGTTGGTTCATTAGAAATAATTCATGAAACTGATTCCTTGACATTGTAGAAATGACACAACCAAATGCTAACTGAATTTGAGGGTAGTGTGTAGATACAATCAATATGGTAATTACTTTGCAAGAAGATCAAACTCAAATGTCATTATCAGTGTGATTATAGTAAAACTCAAGTGTCTGAATATGCATTTTCAAATGAGTCAGAGGATAGTTCAAACCTACAACTTAATCTGACCAGAGTAATCTTCCTAATTTTCATTTCTGATCATCCCTTGCTCAGGAATCTTTGATGACTATTGTTTATGAATGAAGTACATACTCTTTAGTCTCCCATCCAAGAGCCTCCACAGGCACAATTCATATTCTTTACAAACTTCAGAGTCTGTTTGTCCCAGTTCCTGAACCTTATCTTCGCCTTGTCTGATATCCTTGCCTTTATTCACTTTCTTTGAATAGAGTAGCCTTCCTCCATATCTTTGCTCATTAAAATCCTCCTCTTTCAACAAGAACTAGTTTAGGCGACATCTCTATTCTAAAGCCTTTCTTGATTCCCCTTCTAAAAATGATCTCTCCTTCCTCAAATTTTTCTAAAACCTGACTTCTATGACTTAATGTTATCATAGCTTTATTAGAGTGATTTGTTTACATTTTGCATTTTTCCTCAGGGATTTTTTTCTCACTTTACTATTTCCCAAATCATCTATACTACATACAGAGTAGGCATTCAATAAACATTTTTTTTTTTTGGTTGCATGACCAACCAGTTTAATGAAACCAATCACCTCAGAGAAAGTACTGTTGCTAACTTGAAATAAAACGACTGGTCATGGCATTGACTAAATTCATCCAAAGGTAACAAGAATCCTTTATGGAATTCAAGTTTGGAAGGATTTTTTCTTAAAGAAAATTTGCTCATTCTAACTGTGCAGGTAGAGTCAAGATGAATTTAAGGACAATTGGCAAGGGAGTGGCACATTTCTCCAGGGAATTTATGTATAAAGGGAATACTAGTGTGGATGGGAAACACACTCTGGAAGTACTGAGGGAAGTAAGGATGAAAATTGTGATTTCACTATGACCCAACATAGAATTGAAGCTAGAAATTCACTCCAAAAGCACAAGGGAAAGTGATTACTAGGTCAAGGGTTCTTAACTTTTTTGTATCATGGACTCCTTTAGCAATCTGGTAAAGTCTATGGAACCTTATTCAGAATAATGTTTTGTTGCCCATGTTCATAATTGAAGGAAATGTTAAACTCAGAAGTTACTGAAAATAAAGATGATTTTTCCCCCTATTCAATTTCCAGTTTAACAACCTATGCTTTAGATTTTGGAAAATCTTTTTCTGTGAAGCCTAGGTCTATGGGAAATACAGTATAAAAGAAAGCTTAAAATAGAGAAGTATGTCTTGATTTGGAGATGAATTTAAACAATAAGCATTCTCTGGAGTGGCCTCTGCATGGACTGCATGAGAGAGTGGGTACTCTGGGGAAAAGACCAATTGCTGTCTGCTGAGAGTGGAGGATAACTGCAGAGATGGACAGGCTGGGATCCTTCACAGGAGATGGTGAACATCATTTGATAGGATACCTATATGGACCCAGAAGGCTTGAGAGGAGAAAGTGAGGCTGGTGAGTTTCCATAGTCCTCCCTCCCTTAAATCTAATTTAATTAACTAGCTTGTCATGGCATTCTTCTCATCTTTGAGAATGAAGGGCAAACAACAACAACACCTAAAAGCAGAGTAATAGGACTGCAAAAGAAGCCGGAGACAATAGCAGACAGGGATCAATCACCATCTCCTGAGAGCTAAGGGAGCTGCAAGAAGTGCAGTGCTAAGAAAGGCTTAAAAGGGTTATCTGCTTAGAGCACTGGAAGGAAAAACTATAGGGAAAAACAGTGCTTTCCATAAGAAGTCACTAAGGAGAGCACCAATAGGAAGTAGAAACCCTTGGGCATCCCCTACAAGAGTTTTAAGGTAGTATGCTAAGTGCCTGAGACTATCTATATAGGCTGCTGGGTGGAGAATTGTTCATTGATGTATTTTGATAACAGTCCTACTTGATTCCTTTACCCTCTAAATGAAGATGATCATATTTTGAGCTTTGTGAATCAGTGTGCTTATTAGGGGATTTGGTGACCACGCCTTAAGAATGTATAAGATACTAGAGTTCTTAGATCATCTGAATGAAAATAATGATCTGGAAATATCCCTAAAATATACCCAATGCCCTTAACATATCAGGAGCTAAATTCTGATATAAAGCATATGTGCAGAAAATAATAAGTTTCCTATTTCTCCAACATTTCACTGGTTTGTTTAATCGCAAAGTAACAAATCTAGGGCATTGCATCAAAGAGAAAGCAGAGAAAGTTTATAAAGCCTTTAAAAGTACATTAATTTTATTTTTAAAAGTAACTTTTCTTATTTATACCATGTCCTTCGGGGATTAAGTCTATTTCTCTATCTACCTATTCATCTGTCTATCTAATGATTATTCATTTAAAAACTTATGAACATTTTAATAGATTTTTCCTTACAAAATATTCATAATCTCCAAGTGAGGTGAAATATAAAACTTTTAAAATAGAGAGACCTGACTAAAGATGTGAATATCCAGTAGAAACAGAATAAGGTATGTATCATCCCTGTTGTCCTGTCTGCTACTAGTAAGAGGAATGCTTTCAGTGAGTCTTGAAAAGATGAGCTTATATCTTAATGCCTTTATTCAATGACAAAAGTTATTTTATCCACCTGAGTGAGTCTATAAAATATTTAATATAAAACAATAGTAACAAGATAGCAACAAGTCCCAGCATGACTTCTCTCTGATTCCCATCAAAAAAAGGTGAGACTGAGATAACTGGCAATAGTGTAATGTTTGTTTCTCATGTGTATGTCCACATGGATTGCTGAAATTCACCTTTTAGAGAGGCACAAATAAATATCTCTGGAGTCTCACCAACTCCTCTCTAAGAGAGATGGCGGTACTGTCTTCAGGGGAACAAAAGTAGGCGACAAGAGGTTGCTGCTGTGATATTGGGGTTCTAGACTAGAACTGTATTTATATGCCCCCCTAAATATTGCTAGTCTAAGGAAAATGATTTTGTTTTTAGGTTCAAATTGTTTTCCAACCATACTTCATTAAAGATGAAGGGATACAGTTTATATCAAAAGCCTCGGTTCCTTCCCACTAAATTTTAGTTACACAAAAGTTACACTAACACAAATAATGAATAGTGAGGAAACTCAATTATCTAAATAAGAGAAGTTATACAAATTGGACTATACCAGACAATTCATAGAGTGAATGAACTCTTCCACTGAGAACAGGATATCTTAGCTCCTCTGAGAGTCTCAGATCTCAGTAAAGAGGCAATTGCCCAGGGACTCTTGGGAAGTAAGCTGGGAATCAGGAAAGTGTTGAGGGGGCCATCATCTACCATCTCAAGTATGTTTTCTTCTCTCTAGGTTTATCCCTAAAGAGAATGTATAACTACATATGTCTTCTCCCAAGTAAAAAAAAAATTCTTTAAGAGAGTCTCTCTTGGTTCCCAAGCTCTCATGTCAGTTCTGGACCCATACACAGGCATTGCATGATAGCAGATATTTATGTGGGGCTTTAGGCTTTGCAAAGTGCTTTATATACATTGTGTCTTTTAAAAAAAATTTTCAATACTTACTTCAAAGATCTTTTATTTCATAAGTGTGAGTACTTCTTACATTAATGTAGTTTGCCACACCAAGTTTTAATAGGCAATCTTTCTGAGTTGATGAGCTTGGGAAAAACAAGAAGTTGGTAGCCAGACCTCTGATGATAAGCCTTTCTAATTTAGTCAGCCTGGTCTTCAGACCAGACAAGCCTCCAGGCCACTGCTAGAGCCATACTCTAAGCCTCCTCAGCATGGCAGGATCTGTTAGAACTTGTGCATAATTGGTCAAGTCCTTAAGAATCTAGGATAACCTTTACATCCTGGATGAGGCATCAAAATAGAACTTTATGGGAGGAGTAAAGAAACCCCAGTTCTTTGTTCATTCATATGATGTAAATCTAAATTGTTAGAATAAATTTCTGAGGGCACGATTCCTCACTGCTACTGTTATAGCAACGAATAGTTATGATAAATGCCAGAATTTGGCCTCCAGAGTTTAGAAC
Source organism: Petaurus breviceps papuanus (assembly GCF_028583685.1). Classification (NCBI taxonomy): domain Eukaryota; kingdom Metazoa; phylum Chordata; class Mammalia; order Diprotodontia; family Petauridae; genus Petaurus; species Petaurus breviceps. Next base: position 102,378,576 of record NW_027186296.1, read on the forward strand.
AAGGACCAATAGTTGAAAGTTGTAGTGTCATATTTTATTAAATATACGCAAGAATCTACCAAAACTTAGGGTTGTCCAACAACTAATTCAACAAAATATCCAACATATATTTAAAAACTTACTATATGGAAGGGTCATGTGCTATGTGATAAGAAAGATATAAAGAACAGAAATGGTTTCCATCCTCAAGGACCCTATCATTTAGCGAGATAAATGTTCAGATCAGTAGGCTGCAATATAGTTTTCATAGGATGCAATGTGCTAGGAGATCTAATGAGGACACAATTACTTTAAGTTGGGGGAAACCAGAGAAGGTTTCTGAGAGGAGATGATATTCATAGATATTAGGATTCCAAATAATGGACGGAAGAATGGGAGGTAAGATGTCAACAGTGAAAACAGAGGAAGAAGATGTTTTAGATACAAAATAACATAACTCTACAGAGGGAAGAAATTGTGGAAAATGTTCCAGGAATGGTGAGTTATGCAGTTTGGTTGAAGGGATGATCAAGCAAGGGAGGGGAACAAGTACAACACAGGACCAAAAAAAGGTAGATTGGAGCCAGATTGCATCCCTCTCAGATTTAACGTTCTATGAGTCTAGGATTCCAGGTTTGCCATGTTGTATAAATTGTATTAGGTTATATAACTGCGAAGATCTCTCCCAGATCTAAGATCCTATTGTTCTACTATGTGCACAGGACAGTATTAGGCATTCTCACATTATTTAACTGGAGTGTGTATGTGTATGCATGCTTTATTACTCCAAAGAGATCTTGAGGTCCTTGAGGACTGTGAGGACAGGCAGAAACTATCTACGAGGTGAGCTGAGACCTTTGAATTATAAGGAATAATAAAAGTCAAGTACATTTACATTCTTCATAATCCTTTTGTCTTGCCTACCAGTGAACCTCAAATAGCAGAATCTGTATACTTTGCTAATCTCTGCAGTATGATTAATTCTCTGTTGATGCTTATTAAAGTGTAGCACTTCTAAGAAATGGATAGAAATCTGCAAATTTGAAAAGTTGAGAATTTTCCTCTATTGTTACATGGGCCATTTGTAATAAAGGACAAAAACCCCCTTAAACAACATAAGACATACATCCCCAGAGAAGGGAGAAGCATATTGCAGAGATGTGTAGGGAAAAAACAATAACTCATGAGACCAGGGTTTGAATTCTGTCTATACTACCTGTGTGACCAGGAGCAATTGTCTTAAACTTTTTGAGCCTTGACTTCCTCAACTTGTATTACCTACTTTATGGGGATGTTGTGAAAGAAAGAAAAAAAATAACTGAACAAACTGTCTAAAGTTACATAAATGTGAACTATTATACACTATAAATTCCTCAATAAGCCACCATTGTACTGGAAAGGGCAGAACAAAAATGACTAAAGGAAGTAGATACTCAGGATTCCTAAGAAGGTAGGAAGAGGGCACCTAGCTATCCCTGATGAGTTCATTGTTGCCTAGTTTAGAAGAGCTACAGCCTACATCATTGAGAGAAATGGCAAATGTGATTGCTGAGCAATTGTAAGTCATCTTTTAAAGATTGTGAAGAATGAGAGTTACTATAAGACCAGAAAAAGACAAAAGTGGGTTTGATTTTTCAAAAAAAAAATGAAGAAAATGGAATCTAAAAACTACAGACTATTGATCATGACATTGTTTTGTCAAAATTCTGAAAGGTAACTGTTAAAAGGATGGTTAGTGAATGCCTAGAAAAGGAAATTTGGGATCACTAAGAACCATCATGGCTTTTGGGGGTATTTATTTAGTATTTTATTTTTCCCCAGTTACATATAAAACAATTTTTAATATTTGTTTTTAAAACTTCGAGTTCCAAATTCTGTCCCTTCCTCCCTCCCTCTTCACCAACCCCTCATTGAGAAGGTAAGAAATTTGATATAGGTTATACATGTGTAGTCATGCAAAACATATCCATGATAGTCATGTTGTGAAAGAAAACAGACAAAAAAAACCTCAAAAATAAGAAAGTGAAAAAATATATGTTTCAATCTGTATTTAGACACCATCAGTTCTTTCTCTGGGAATGAAGAGCATTTTTCTGTGTAAGTCCTTCAGAGTTGTCTTGGATCATTATATTGCTGAGAATAGCAAAGTAATTCATAGCTGGTTATCTTAGAATATTGCTGTTACTTTATATATAGTACATTTCACTTTGCATCAGTTAATGCAAGTTTTTCCAGGTTTTTGTGAGAGCATCCTGCTCATCATTTCTTATAGTACAATAACGTTCCATCATAATCGCATACCATAACTTGCTCATCCATTCCTCAATTAATGGGTATCCCTTAGTTTCTAATTCTTTGCCCCCATAAATGAGCTGCTAAATTTTTGTACGTATTGGTCCTTTTCCTTTTTGTTTTTTATCTCTTTTGGGATACAGACCTAGTAGTGGTATTGCTGGGTCAAAGAGTATGCCTGGTTTTATAACTCTTTGGGCATAGTTCCAAATTGCTCTACAGAATGATTGAATCAGTTCATAACTCCACCAACAATGCATTAATATCTCATTTTCCCCACATCCCCTTCAACACTTATAATTTACCTTTTCTGTCCTTTAAGCCAGTCTAATTGGTATGAAGTATGAAGTAGTACCTCTGACCTGTTTTAATTTGCATGTCTCTAATCAATAGTGAGTTAGAATGGTTTTTTTTTCCATATAGCTACAGATAGCTTTGATTACTTCATCTGAAAACTAATTGCGTCTTTTGATCATTTATCAGTTGGGGAACGGATCTTATTTTTATAAATTTGGCTTAATTCTCTATATGTTTGAGAAATGAGGCCTCTACCAGAGAAACTTGCTTTAAAAATGTTTCATGGTTACTATTGCCAGCTGTATTTCCCTCCATCTTATCCCCCCTCCTCCACCTCACATCATGGCTTTAAGAACCCAATAATCTTATTACCTTTGGTTTACTGGACTGGTAGATCCAGGGAATGCTATGAGACATAGTTTATCTAGATTCTAGTTAAACATTTAACAAAGTCTCTCATTCCATTTTAGTGGAAGAAATGTAGATAAATGGGCTAGATGGAATAAAATAAGTTGTTCTGGAAACTGGTTGAGTGGCCAGATTTAAAGAACTGTCATAAATGGCTTAATGTTGGCTTGGAAGTAAAATGTTCCAGAGATCTATGCCTGACCCTGGGCTATTTAACATTTTTATTAATTACCCAGATAAAAGCAAGATGGCATGCTCTAATAATAATGGAATTTAAAGATCCCCCTGTATTGGCTTGGTTTTTGGATTGATTGTGTTAAAACCCAGAGCTTGTGAATGCCACTTGTGGGATGGACTTGTTGATGTGAAAAGAGAGTGCTGAACTGGGAGGAGCTGGTGATGTGAATTTAGAGAGACACAAGCAGGGAGAGAGGCAGAAGAAGTTTTTGGAAGCAGCATCTTGGAGGCAGAGAGAGACTGAAAGGATTGCTGAGGGCCAGTTTGAATTACCCAGGACTTTTGAGAGCTGCCACCCAGAGCTGCCAAGGACTGAGGAGACATGGCTGTTATGCTGGTACTTTGTCTGTCTGTTTTGATGTTGTTTTGCCAGATTTGTCCTGTTGTTGCAGATGTCCTAGAGCCTTGCTGTTGGTTCAGAGCTCCTGAGACTGTTCTGCAGACAGAGAATGAATTAATGAAGACACTGGCAATGTATCTTGTGGCCTTGCTAAGCTTTGTCTCCCCAGGAACAAAGATTGCTGAGAACTTGCCTCGGGTGAAGATGAAGAAAAGACCTCTCTTTGGGTATTAAATGCTGTGCTTAAGCTTGTTGTAACTCTGGGGTAGATTGCCTATTCAGTTGTAATCCAAGGTGGGGAATTTATGACTTTTTTTTGTGTTCTATGATTGAACAAATGAATATACTTTACTTATGATTGGAAACTAATCTCCATTTGAGAAGGGGGGCTTTGTGATGTACTAAATGAAAGTACAGCCTAGGGGTGGAGTAGTATTTAGAAGAGGGACTTTGTGATTGATTAAATGAATGTAATATCCAGGGGTGGGGTAGTACTTGATTGAATTACACTTGGTGAATGCTGTATTTTGAATGATGCTATATTTTGATCTTCTTTTCTTAATTTTTCACTGAATAAAATGGATAGCACCTATGCTGGTATTTTGAACCTTGGGAAGTTGCCTTTGCTTGGCATTACACATGCTTATAATATATTCCAATGACACAAAGTTGTGATGGATAGATAACAAGCTAGATCTAAAAAAATTTCAATAGGCTTAGTCTAATAAAATGAAATACATTAAGGACAATTGTGGTCTTGAACGTGGGCTAAAAATACTAAATTCACAATTACAGAATGGGAGCGGCATATAACTAGGAAGCAGTTGATCTACTAAGGGTTTTAGGGAATAGTACTCTCCATATGAATGGGCAGTATGATTATAGCAACCAAGAAAGTTAATGGAATCTTAGGCTGCATCAAGATCCATATTGTCCAAGAGTGATAGCCCCAGGCCTGATCAGAGCATATCTAGAATATTATGTTTAATTTTGGGTACCATACTTTAGGAAGGACATTGGTAAATTGGAGGACATCAAAAGAAGAGTATCCAGGATGGTGAAGGATCTCTTATTCATACCATATGACAATAAATTGAAGAAACTAATAATGTTTTGCCTAGAGAAGACTTAGGTCAGTCATAATTGCCTCTATTCATATGAAAAGGGAATTAGGTCTATTCTTGTAGAACTGAAAGAGCAAAACTGTGAGTGATGGTAGTATATTACAAAAAGGCTAATTTTGGTTTGGCTTGAGAAAACTATTTCTAATTATTAGAGTTACCTGAAACTGGAACTGGCTACCTTAAATCATAATGGCTTCCCTTTCACTGGAGGTCTTTGAGCAAAGCCTGTTAGACCACTGTTGGATATTTTTTAGAAGAGGTTCTTATTCAGACATGGTTTGAACTTCCAACTCAAGGTCCTTGTGAAATGTGAAGCTTTCCCATTCTGTGAAGATTAGGAAATTTAGAGAATAAAGTCCTTCTTACTCTATGGCTAAAGGAAATTGCAAACATACAAAGAAATCTCTATATGACTGCTCAGAAGTATGACCTTGCATTTAGCAGATTTCCAATACATAGGACAGAAGCCCATTTCTATGATTTGATTAAACTAACATGAGTTTTGAGGAAGATTTAGCAAAAAAAAAGGATTATAAGACCCATGTTTTTGTTTTACTTATTATAAGTTGTCTTTGCTCATGCTAAGTCATTTTGGATGAATTTTGGAACCAAACTAATTGATTTCAGTAAAATAATAAAGTTATCTCTAGCTCTAATATTCTATAGGCCTATGGTTCCATTTTGTCTCTGTAATAGAAAATTCTGGCTGAATATTTCATTTATCAACTGGCTAGTTTAGTTTTGTGAGGAAATAGTTTGTGACTTACAGAGATAAAAAAATCAACTACTACCACAATGGCAAAAAATCAACTACTACCACAATGGCAAAAAATCACTGTCTCCAAGAGGAGACAAGTCATGTTGTCTCCTTTAAAAATTTCACTCTGTGGCACAGACTGTCTTCAAACTATATCTGGACTTATTCAGAATGCTCTTTGAAATATACTTCCTGCTGCAGCCTAATAGCATCCTTTGCCTACATACGTGATTAAATATTGAAACAGTATCTACAAATGAGAGTCTTTGCTGGTGGATAAATTTAAAATAAAAAAGCTAAAAAATGCAAATGTCAAATTACTGAATCCAAATGAACTTGATCCTGAGTTTTTGTGAAATGTCACAGTGGTTACATGATGCATTTTTCCCCCAATTACTTTATTCTGAAAACTTATATGCACAAGAAAGCCATTAGAATCATTGGGCAAGCCACTGCATCATTCTGTCAAGAAGTGAAGTGCTGTTTAGAAAGGTGGTCCATATTTATAAACAACATGCAATGAATCTAATATGCAGGAATCAGTGTGGTAATAAAATGTGATCAAAGCAGTACTAGTCATCACTTCCAGTATTGATTCTGTCTGAAAATTTGCAACCAAAGTAATATAGAAGTTAGAAATATAGGGTAGAAGATAATACTAATACCCAAACTGGCTCTCATTCATAGAATAAAAAAATAAATGAATGAATGGACAGGTGAATGAAAAAGTATCTATTTACTTTTTTTTCTGGATCTTTGAGACCTGTTGTTGCTAAGAAGATGGGAATTTCAGCATACGGAGAAACACTTATCTGGTGGAATCTTTTTTTTTTTTAGATTTTTATTTTTGCTTTTTGGAGGGGGGAAGATAAAGGCAATTAGGGTTAAGTGACTTGCCCAAGGTCACACAACTAGTTTTGTGTTAAGTGTTTCAGGCCGGATTTGAACTCAGGTCCTCCTGACTCCAGGGCCAATTCACTACACCACCTAGCCTCCCATATCTGGTGGAATCTTGGCAAGGAATGCTATCTTGCGTGATGATGTGGATGTGGGTTTGGTAGCAAGGTTGACCATTAGTAGTTGCTGGTCACCTATTGGTGTTGATGGTGGCAAGGATGATGGACACCTTATGCATTATAGCTCCTCCCTTCAATGATGGCTGCAGGGGCTGGACAGGTTGCAGGGCCAGTGGTTTGGGGACACTGTATTTGCTATTATACACCTACTGTGCTATCTATTACTGCATCCTAGTACTTAGCACAATGCCTGGCACATAACAAATGCCTAATAAGCATTTACTGACTGACTGACTGTTGTATCTTTGCTTGCAAACTGTTTTACCATTGGAATTGCACTGATAGGGCAAGTTAGCTTGAAGCAAAACCATAAAAAAAATCAAATTAGTTATGCAGGTCACCTGAATTTTCTCCAGATTGATCAGTCAATTTAGTCAGCATATGCATGACAGTTACTTTTATCTTTGTGAAACCATGTCATTCAATTGCTTTCCTTTAAAATACTGAGAGTCTTCTTTGAACAGATACCATTCCATTCCTATAAACTTCTTGAAATGAGAGAATTCTTCATTTTTATCTGTCTCCAGTGCTTAGCTCAGCATCTTGACATAGTAAGTACTTTGTGGTAGCTTTATATTAATGACAATAAAATGATAATGATAGAAGCTATCATCAATAAGAAGGATGAAACAGGAAAATCACTGAAAATCATGTCAGGAAGTTGTCACATTAAAAAGAGTCCCTTATGTAAGGGTAAATGCATATCTTTGTGTTTTTCCAGATCTCAACCTGTAATTTGCCCTGTGCATTCACCTACAATCAGCACTATATGATGTTGATAACATATGAATGAAATTATTACAAATATTCATGATTTTATTTGGGTGTGGACTCCCTCCACTCACTGATACGACTATAACCATCCCAGAAGAGATCTCAGTTGATTAGCTTCTCTGAACCTGGACTTGTCCTAAAATAATGAATAAAAAGTTCATTTCTAGGACCACAATTGAAACTCTTATGATTAGTAGGTGTAGCAGCAAGCACCCCAAGTGCCCCCAGGTTGGCTGCCAACGCAGGCTCTTAGATCTGCTTTGTTAAAGGAAAACAACTCAAAATGGGTCAACAAGCTTACTTTAATCAGTCAAATATGTATCGTTTACCTAGTTCAGGGGAAAAAGGTCAGCATCCTGAACCTCAGAGTATACAGACAGAATTATCAAGACAGAGAAACAGATCAAGTACACAGGTTTCCAAACTGTCCAACCATTACATCCATACCAAGTCAACATCTGGGTTTTTCGAAGCCGGGGGCCTCTCAACAACGGCTTCCCAGAGTCTCATCTGATCAAATCACAGAACACTTCTCAAAGTGAGCCCCAAAACAAAGCCTCAAATCAGGGTTTATAAAGCCTTCTCCTGGCTCAGAGAATGTAACAACCTTCTCGACCCACTGGCCAATCAAAAAGTATCTACTGAAAAACAAGCCTCCCACCCCAGGCTCCAGGTGCACTTTAGCCTAGGGGCAGGGAAGATCTTAAAAATTTACATTCCCATTACAGTAGGTAATGCCCAAGTTTGAATTCTCTTGGCTTAGATTTTGGGAATCCAGAGTCACCTTCATGTGATGTTGCTTTGCAGAAGAAGTAATGAACATTTATAAAGTAATAAACATCTGTAAATTATCTATGATTTGGACAGCTAGTCAGAGGAGTGGGTAAAGTGTCAGACCTGGAGTGGGTAAGAGCCATCTTTCTGAGCTCAAATCTGGCCTCAGACATTTACTAGATGTATACCTTGGGAAAGTCTCTTAACCTTGTTTGCCTCAATTTCCTCATCTGTAAAATGAGCTGGAGAATTAAATGGCAAACCAGTCCAATATCTTTGGCAAGAAAATCCCAAATGGGGTCACAGAGAAATGACTGAAAAATGACTTAACTGAGTTGTCTGTCAAACATTGTGACAGGTGCTGGGGATACAAAGAGACCCTCAAAGAGTCAAAATTCTATGCGGATGGCTCCTACTAGGATGACCTTTTTAGCACTAAATGTATGTTCCTATGGTTGTCTAACTCCAAAACAGGACATTTTCCTTTGCACCACATTTTAACCTACTCTTATTAAGAAATGACCAATATATTATAACTTGAACAACATGGGGGATAATGTGCATTTTTACACAGCAGGAAGAAATTATAAAAAACATGAATATTTTCCATTTTGTTCTTAGAAAAGGAACCAAATCCCTAAGAGGACCCATGTAATGAAAGTGCTATGTCTTGGTTGTTTTCTAGTCACATTCAGAACCTACAGAACCATCCTGCAATTGGCCCTTCTCATGAATTTGTACCATATTTTTATTGCTCTGTGCCTCATGGGAAACTCCTCCAGGGAGAGAGATTGCAGTGTGAGTCTGAATGGGAACACAGTGTCTATAAAACTGAGGTGGACCAGGCATGATTGAACAAATAACACTAAATAGTCAATGAAGCCAGGTTCCAGTCTAATGCTGCACACGTGAGCCCAGAACTTACCCTGCTCTTTATTACATGACACATTATCAAAGAAAAATTCCCTAGGAATTTGCCAACTACTAGTAAAGAAATCTTCCCACAAGGATTAATTGTCCTTGAACCCTTCCCATGTAGCACTGAAAAAAAAATAACTCTTTCTTCTGCTCCGTATAAACATGTCTTCTCCACCACTGTTATCTGTTTACATACAATACTACAGTCTTAGAGCTAGAAAGGACCCAAGAAGTTATTTGCTTCATCCCCTTTAATTTTACACAGGAGAGATGTCTAGGGAAAAACATTTATTTGAGAGAAAAGTCAACAAACGAAAACTTTGGTAGAGAGGAAATGGCCATACTGCTGCTGAGTTCATCATAGGAGGGGTAGGTTAAATTTGTGATGCAATATAAACAAAAATCTTTTACTCCTACTTCCATTGAAGGAGGTTAAATTCAACCACTCTTACTTAAACCCACAAAAGATTTGCTTCTGAGACTACCAGTTCTACTGGGAGTGCTGAACTCAATTCATGAAGGAACTTCAAACCTGAGGGCCATGGACCACTTTGGGTTATATTAACTTCTCAGAGGCTTATAGCCATCATATACAAAATGGGGATAATCCTATCTGTACTGTCTACCTCATAAGGCTGTATTGTAGGACCTTTGTAAGAGTCTGTAAGCTTTGTAAATCCTAAAGGGTGAAATAAGTGGGAGCTATTGCTATTATTATCATGATCACATCCAAATGATATGGAGTTTTGTCACTTTCTTCAGATGAATATGCTATGGAATTAACAAGCTTTTTTGTAAAAAGAAATGAAAAAATAAATGTATAACATATATGGGATACATAATGTAATACACATATGTGATATATAATATAGCATAATATATTATTTTAGTAGTCTTAATGATTATTGACTGAAACCACTATATTAGACCATCTATTTGGTGGAGGGGAAGAAAATAGTTGTTCCCCTGAAACAGGACATGAACCTGTACATGAAGAAAACTTAGAAGAACTTCATGGAAAATTTTTCAATCTTTAAAAAAAAAAAGACAAAAGAAATCCTAGAATCACTTTGTAGATGAAGCACAAATTAAATTAAGTAAAACCATCTATTAGAACAACAAAGTATAACCTGAAATGACCATATGAAATAATAATATAAAATGCAAAATTCTCATTTTGGACATTATTTTGAATGTCAACAATTATTATGCAGAAAACCTTGCTGGGCACCTGGTTGGTGGGGGTGAGAAAATACAAGGATGACATAGTATCTGTTCTTAAGGAACCCCAAATCTCATTATAGGGCTGAGACATATATACACATAATTAGAATGAAAAATAGAGCATAGAAAATGTGTATGGAGTGAATAGAGCACCAGTCCTGGAGTCAGGAGGACCTGAGTTCAAATGCAACCTCAGACACTTAACACTTACTAGCCATGTGACCTTAAATGTCACTTAACCCCAATTGCCCTGCCTTCCCCCCTCCAAAAAGAAAAAAAAAGAAAAGAAAATGTATATGATAGGTACAAAGTTCTACTCAACCTCCAATAAAGCAAAGATCATTTCCCTTTGGGGATCAAGCAGCTACCTTTTCTAACAAAATGTTTGCCAGGATTGTAAATACATTAGAATATTTTATGGATCTGCAAGCAGTATGAAAATAGACTACTGGGCAACAAATACTTTGCCCCTACCCTCTTATTAGGAAGATTGTCAGTAATAAAAAAAAATCATCATTTGGTTTATCATGGACCAAAAGACATGTCATTCTTTTCTGTTCTCCTTTCTGAATGCTTAGATATAGAGTTACCATAGTACTATAAACCAAAGATCTGAAGAAAGTGGTTTTAAAAAAGTATACAAATAAATAATTCCAAACAAATCTAATGTAGCCAAAATTAGAAGGAAAATAAGAAAATTAAAAAAAATTGTAGCAAGTGTCTCTGATTTTTAAAGTCCTCATTTCTCAAAAATATATAGGGAAATGAATCAAATTTATGAAAATAAGAGCCATTCTAAAAAAATGATAAATGGTTAAAAGGTATGAACAGGCAGTTTTCAGAAGAAGAAATCAAAGCTATCATGCCACATAAAAATGCTCTAAATCACTATTAATTAGAGAAATGCAAATTAAAACAACTCTGAGATACCACCTCATGCAGGCTACAGGATGTGGAAAAAAACATACTCTAATGCATTGTTAGTGGTGTTGTGAACTGATCTAACCATTCTAGAGAACAATTTGGAAGTATACCCAAGGGGCTATAAAATTGTTCATACTCTTTGACCCACATTGCCACTACTAGGTCTGTATCCCAGTGAGATTAAAGAAAAGGGGAAGGGATCTATTTGCACCAAAATATTTCTAGCAGCAATTTTTGTGTTGGCAAAGAATTGGAAATTGAGGGGATGTTCATTGTTTGAGGAATGGCTGAACAAGTTGTAGTATATGATTGTGATGGAAAACTATTGAACTGTAAGAAATGATGATGGGAATGGTTTTTAAAAAAACTTGGGAAGGCCCATGTAAACTGATGTAAAGTGAAGTGAGTTGAACCAGGAAAACACTGTGCACAGTAACTGTGGTATTTTAATGATCATCTATGAAAGACTAGCTATTATGATCAAGACAATAATGCAAGACAATTCCAAAGGACTCATGATGAAAAATGCTATTCACCTCCAGAGAGATAATTGATGAAATGAGTCCAGATTGAAGCGTATTATTTTCACTTTCTTTTTCTTGGGTGTTGTTTATTTTTTTTTCAAAATGATGAATATGGAGATCTCTTTTGCATGACTTCATTTGTACAATGGGTATCATACTACTTGATTTCTCAATGCGAGGGACAGAGAGAATTTGAAAGTCAAAATTTTAAAAAATGGATTTTTTTAAAAAAAAAACAAGTGGGCTCGTGCTTAGGCTTTGCCACTTTATGACTTTGGAAAAATCACCTCTCCTCTCAGGTCCTTTCCACTTCTAAATCTATGATATGATTTCAGTAGTTCAGTCATAAAATGATAAAGACCTAAACTAGAGTGGTAACAGGGGAAATGGAAGGAAAGGAATATTACAGACAAGTTTTCAAGGCATATGAACAAATGGTTCTCAAAAGAACTGCAAACTATTGACAACTACGAGAAATAATTATCCATGTCGCTAACAACAAGAGAATTGCAAATCAAAACACCATGGGACTTCTTCTCAGCCTCAGGCAGATAGACAAGGATAATAAAAAAGGTGGGGATAGTTAAAGCTAGGCAGCTTTGGGAAGACAGGAATACTAGTCACAATTAGTAGAGCTGGGAATAGGTCCAAACATTCTGGAAAGCAATTTGACATATGCCAAGAAATTGGCTAAGATGTATACACTTTGATCCAGAGATCTCCCTGCTAGGCATATAATTCAAGGATGTTAAAGAAAAATCATTAATCTCTTTTGTTGTTTTTTTATATCACCTTTTTCTGAATATATTTCTTTGTTTCCTCTTTCCAGAGAGCCATCATTTTTTTTTTTTAAAGCAATTGGGGTTAAGTAACTTGCTCAAGGTTACACGGCCAGGTGTTTCTGGGTGGGTGCTAAGTGTCTGAGCCCGGGATTCGATCTCCAGGTCTTCTCAACACTGGAGCCGGTGCTCTTACTCGCTGTGCTACCTGGTCGCCCCGAGAGCCATCATTTATAATAAAAATTGCTTAAAATTGTTATTAAATTTTAAAAAGAGAGCAGTTCAACAAAGCTAAGAAGCACATGAATTCCACTGGATGATATAGCCAATGTCCCGCACCCATAGTCACCCACTTCTCCTTTAAAAATGTCTTTTCCTAGTCAAAGCTTAGTCATTTTAATTAAAGTTATTCAATAAGCATTTATTAAGCACCTATGATATGCCAGGCACAATGCTGAGCACTGAAGAAACAAAGAAAGGCAAAAGACAGTTCCTGCCCTCGAGGAGCTTAGAGTCGAATGGGAGAGAAAGTGCAAGCGAGGGTGAAGGAACAAGCTACACATAGGGCGATGAGGGACAAGTAACAGAGGTCAGGGGCTCCAGCATTAAGAGGGATTGGGACAGTGGACCCCCAAAGGAGTGAATGCGTAGTTTTCTTTTCTTGCTCTCTTAGCTCACATTATTGTACTTATTACTTCCTTGGCTCTGCTTATTTCATTCTATATCATTTCATATAAGTCTTTCATAATAAATTATTAAAAAGCGCCATTTCTTATGGCACAATAATAGTCTATTGTCATTCCTGTGCTACAATTTTTTAACCATTTCCCAATCAATGGGCAGATTGCTTGCACAGCACCAGCAAAAAATCCCGAAAAGCAGCATCATAAGGCTCCTAATTATTTGGAATTATAATAAAAAGACAGACTTATATTTGCCTCATTCTTCCCATCCTCTTATCTTTATCATTGGCCATGAGGTTTTCATTTATTATTAAATTGTTATAGCCAAAAAAATTTATTGTTAAAGTAAAGAATATTTATCTCTGTCTTCTGAATCTAGTATGTGGCAGAAGTATAGAATAATAATTACTTAGCAAAAATCACACTGAAATTGAATGTAGTTTGTCAAGTACACTATGAAGGGCTTAGAATGCCACTAACAATATTGTTCATTGCTTGCATCAGTAAAGATCTGTCCATTAACCCAATGATGTTGGACATTTTAACCAATGCCACCAAACTCACCCCCAACCCTCCAGCCCTGAATAATAATAGTATTTATCTATTATTTTAAAGTTTGCAAGGAATTTTACATGTTACCTCATTAGGTCTTCACAACTACACAATGAAGATTTTATTATTATTCCTATTTTATAGTTAGGATAGATAGGGAAACCGAGGCTGAGAGATGAAGTAATTTTCTCAGGGTTATAGAGCTGGTAAATATTTGAAGAAGAGTTTGAATTCTCTTCATCAGGACAAGCCCTGCTTTCTAGCTAATATGTTGCCTTGCTGCCTCTGACAAACACAGGAATCATAGAATGGTTCCTTGCCCTCTGGTGTCAATGCCCTACTGTGCCTCTAGTTCTACCATATATGTTGAATTAAGTCATTACTTTTTAGAGATTTTATTTCTCTGTTTTTAAGTAGACCTTGCAAACTATGTCTGAGGGCCAAAAGCTACTACCACCTGTTTTTGTGGACCCGCAAGCTAAGAATGGTTTCTTGTTTCTAAATATGTGAAAACCATTCTTAGCTCACAGGCCTCACAAAAATAGACAGTGTGGATTGATTTAATCAATACTACCATTGTACAGAAAACATCAAACAAACATAAATAACTGATATCCAGAAGTGACTTGGCCCCAGTGCCAGGGTAAGCTAATAGAAGAGCTGGGATTAGAAAAATTTGGGTCTCCTGATTCCCAAGGCTAGCCTTCCCTTTCTATTTATTCCACACTCCTTTTCAAATGCCCACATTACACCAATATAGATATGCTGTTTATGCTACTTGAGATTAGTGTAGTACACTAATATAAAATACACATATGCTTAAGTTCTCCATTTCCCCAGGAAATTCTCTAAGACTACAAGTTGTTGATCTGCTTCAGTGAAGAGAATTTCCATGCTGGGAGCTCCCTCTTTCATAAGCATATAGTAGTAGTGTATATATATATATGTACATACATATAATGTATATATATTATATATGTGTGTGTGTTTATGTATGTATATGTGTGTGCATGGGTGTACACACTCACACACACACAGAGCAAAGTGGCACAATGGACAGAATGCAGTGCCTGGAGTTAGGAAAATTCATCTTCCTGAGTTCAAATCTCACCTCAGACACTTACTAGCAATGTGACCATGGGCAAGTCACTTAACCCTTTTTGCCTTAGTTTTCTGAACTATAAAATGAGCTGGAGAAGGAAATGGCAAAACACTCTAGTATCTTTGCCAAGAAAACCCCAAATGCAGTCATGAAGAGTTCGGCACGATTGGAAACAATAGCAACAAAAACATGCACATATACATATATATTTGATAGATAAACACACATACATACATAGACCTATACACACACACATATACACATAGTCTCAGACACTGAAACGACCCTATTGACTGATCACACAATATAATTCCCTCCTTTTATTACTTGTCCAAAGACACATTGTTTTGTGACAGAGCAGAA
>NW_027186296.1:102393712-102465858 GCF_028583685.1 Petaurus breviceps papuanus
CTTTCCTTTCTTTCCCTTTCCTCCCCTCCTCTCCCTTCCCCTTCATTCCCCTGCTTTTCCTTTTATCTTTCTTCCCCATATTTGTATCCTCAGAGATTACTACTGTGCCTGGCACATAGTAGGTGCTTAATTACTGTTTATTGACTGATGCCTTGGCCATCCAGTCATGTGCAAAATTATTAGTGTAGTGTTTCATTCTCTTAAAATATGTCTGCTTCAGCTTTTATGTAACCTGTTATATCTTAGACACATTGTAAAGATGCTCTAAGACCTCAGTGTAACCAATCTTTTCCAGGAGCATATACAATAAAGCAATTATTTTATGAAATAGAGTATAAATTAAAGGAGAGTAACTTTACATATAAGCTGATGATTTACATATAAGTCAATTTGCATATATGTCAATTATTTACTGGCTTCTCTGCTTATGAAAAGAGAGAAATTTATGAAGATCCATTAGGCTTCACAATATCCTGAAGTAAAAAGTTTGATTAGATTTCTGCAGAAATATAAATTGGAAAAGGGGAACAGTGATGGCTATAGGCCTTGGTTGTGGAGTATTCATGACTCAAACCAGAAAAGGAGTGAAGACACGTCATTTCTTTTTTTTTTTTTCTTAAATTATTTATTTATTTTTAGTTTTTAACATTCATTTCCACAAGATTTTGAGTTACAAATTTTTCTTCCCATCTTTCCCCTACCCCTACCCCAAAATAGCAAGCCTACTGAATTACCCTTCCCCCAATCTGTTATCTCTTATATCCTCCCTCATGCTCCCCACCCCCCCAAAAAAACTTTCGAGTAGGGCAAGATGGATTTCTATACCGCAGTGCCTGTATATCTTATTTCCCAGTTGCATGTAAAAAACAATTTTTTAAAACATTTGTTTGTAAAACTTTTGAGTTCCAGATTTTTTTCCCTTCTCTCCTCACTCACCCCCACTGGGAAGATAAGCAATTCACTATAGGTTGTACATGTGTAGTTATGGAAAACATTTCCATAGTAGTTATATTGTGAAAAACTAACTATAATTCCCTCCATCCTATCCTTCCCCCCACTTATGCTATTTTCTCTTTTGACCCTGTCTCTTTTCAAAAGTGTTTGCTTCTAACTACCCTTTACCCCAATCTGCCCTCCCTTCTATCATCATCCCTCTTATCCCCTTCCTCCTGTATCAGCAATGCCATATTCACAATGCCTATGGAAAGTACAGATATGCTGATATAATTATCCATCACAAAATACATCATGCTTGCCATATGGGGGAATAAGCTAGAAAATTTATTAAAATACCAAAAGACTGAGTCCCAAAACCAGAAAGTGAAAGCCATCAGAGTAGTTATGAAATTGGCACAGGTAGATAAAGTAGAAAGCACCCACATTCTCAAGCCTTTAAAACAGAATAGGCTACCTCAGGCAAAGGTCCCTCCTCTCCCCACTCACAGCAACCACCCAGCGTCCAGGAAGCATGCTCCCAGCAGCTCCGGCCCCTGGCAGTCCTCAGCAGGAGTCCTTAGCAGAAACCCTGGCTGACTCAAAAAGGGCTTTGTGCTGCCGCCGCCACTGCCTCTGCTGCTGCTGCCGCTGTCGCCGCCACTGCCAGCCACCGCAGGAACTCTAGCTAGGCTTCCGCTTCCTCTTGCTCGGCCCCTTCCTGCTATGTCAGCAAGTCCAATGGGGCATGGAAGATCTTTAAATCCCATAACTCTTACACCTCCCTATTTTCCTGTAGGGTAAAATACCTAATTGAGTGTGTATGTTATTCCCTTCTTATGCCAAATTCAGTGAGAGTAAGGTTGACCCATTCCCTTTCACCTTCCTGTTCTTCCCCTCCATTGTAACAGTGTTCTCTTGCCTCTTTTATATGAGATAATTTACCCTAATCTACCTCTCCCTTTCTCCTTCTCCCAATATATTCCTCTCTTACCTCTTAATTTTATTTTTTAGATATCATCCCTTCATATTCAACTCAACCTGTGCCCTCTGTCTATGTATACATGTACATACATATGCACACACTCATATATTTAAACACACATATACCTCCTATACATATATATGTGTGTGTGTATATATATGTGTATGTATATATATAACCTTCAACTATCCCCTCATATTGAGAAAAGTCTTATGAGTTACAATTATCATTTTTCCATGTAGGAATGTAAATAGTTCAACTGTAATAAGTTCCTTATGATTTCTTTTTCCTGTTTACCTTCTCATGCTTCTCTTGCTTCCTGTTTTTGAAAGTCAAATTTTCTGTTCAGTTCTGTTTTTTTTCATCAAGAATGCTTGAAAATCCTCTATTTCTTTGAATAACCATATTTTTCCCTGAAGCATTATACTCAGTTTTGCTGGGTAGGTGATTCTTGGTTTCAATCCTAGCTCCTTTGACCTCCAGAATATAATATTCCAAGCCCTTCGATCCCGTAGGGTAGAAGCTGCTAGGTCTTATGTTATCCTGATTGTGTTTCCACAATACTCAAATTATTTCTTTGTGATAGTAATGGCAATTAAAGATTCCCTGTATTGGCTTGGTTTTCAAACTGATTGTGTTAAAACCCAGAGCTTGTTAATCCCACCTGTGGGATGGACTTGTTGATGTGAAAAGAAAGTCCTGAACTGGGAGGAGCTGGTGACGTAGATTTGGAGAGACAAGAGAGAGGCAGAAGAACCTTTTTTTTGGAAGCAGCACCTCATGGAGGCAGAGAGAGAGACTGAGAGAATTGCTGGGGGACTTTTGAGACCTGCTCACTGAGCTGCCAAGGACTGAGGAGACATGGCTGTTTTGCTGGTACTTTGTCTGTCTGTTTTGATGTTGTTTTGCCAGATTTGTCCACTGGTGAAAGACAGTGCTTTTGTTGAAGAAGTCCTGGAACCTGGCTGTTGGCTAAGAAGCCCTGAGACTGTCCTGCAGACAGAGAGTGAATACTGTCCACTGGTGAAGGACAGTGCTGTTGTTGCAGGAGTCTGGAGACTGTCCTGCAGACAGAGTGAATACTGTCCACTGGTGAAGGACAGTGCTGTTGTTGCAGGGGTCTGGGAACCTTTCTGTTGGTTCAGAAGCCCTGAAGAAGGATTTTCTTGTTGTATGTTTACAGAAATCCTGGGAGAGGGTTTTGCTAATGTTTTCAGGGGTTCTAGGACTGTTCTACAGACAGAGGATGAATTAGTGAAGAGACTGGCAATGTATCTTGTGGCCTTGCTAAGCCTTGTCTCCCCAGGAACTAAGATTGCTAAGAACTTGCCTCATGTCAAGATGAAGAAAAGACCTCCATTTGGGTATTAAGTGCTGTGCTTAAACTTGATGTAACTCTGGGGTAGATTCAATTGAGTTCCAGGGGTGGGGCACAAGGTGGGGTCCCTGGGGATCCAAGGCACTTCATCCCACCCACCATAGTCACAAGTCCATCCTCCCCCTGGGTCCCAAACTGTGGAATGAAGCCAGGAAACACACTCAGTGCCCCTGCTTTGCTGCTCAGTTCTTATCTTTTCCGGTGGCTGAATTCCAAACTCCTGGGCTCCTTCTCCTCCCACAGGCGGCAGCCGCTCCTGGCTTCTGCCCAGGTCCCGATGCAGGCAGCTCACCATTCCCGCTCTCAGCTCAGCGAAGTCTGCATGCAGGCCGCTCTTCTCTCCTGCTCCGTGGCTCCACAGAAACACAGCTACCACAACTGGGAAACAAACGATTATCCCAGCCCCCATACTTTCCTTTTACTCTGCAGATCCTGTTCATGACGCCATTGTGTAGCAGCAAGCACCCCAGCGTTCCCAGGGTGGCTGCTAGCAATACAGGTTCTTGGATCTGCTTTGTTAAAGGAAAGCAACTCAAAATGGGTTAACAAGCTTACTTTAATTGGTCAGACATGTATCGTTTACCTTGTTCAGGGGAAAAAGGTCAGCACCCCAAACTTCAAAATTTACAGACAGAATTATCAAGACATTAACAGATCAAGTAGACAGCTTTCCAAACTGTCCAACCATTACATCCATACCCAGTCAACATCTGGGTTTCCACATCTGGGTTTTTCTAAGCCGGGGGACTCTCAACAACGGCTTCCCAGAATTTAGATCAAATCACAGAACACTTCTCAAAGTGAGTCCCAAAACAAAGCTACACATCAGGGCTTATATAGCCTTCTCCTGGCTCAGAGAATGTAACAACCTTATTGACCCACTGGCCAATCAAAAAGTATCTACTGAAAAACAAGCCTCCCTCCCCAGGCTTCTGGTGCACTTTAGCCTAGGGGCAGGGAAGATCTTCCAAATTTGCATTCCCATTACATTCTTCCTGACTACTTGTGGTATTTTCTTCTTGACCTGGGAACTCTGTTATTTGGCTATAATATTCCTAGGAGTTTTCTTTTGGGGATCTATTTCAAGAGGCAATTGGTGAATAATTGCAATTTCTATTTTGCCCTCTGGTTCTAGAATATCAGGGAAATTTTGCTTGATAATTTCTTGCAAGATGGCATTTTTGATCATGGCTTTCAGGTAGTCTAATAATTTTTAAAATTATTTCTCCTGGATCTATTTTCCAGGTCAGTGGTTTTTCCAATGTGATATTTCATATTGCCTTCTATTTTTTCATTTGTTTGTATCTGTTTTACCATATCTTGTTTTCTCATAAAGCCATTAGCTTCCATTTGCTCCAATCTAATGTTGAAGGAGTTATTCTCTTCAGTGAGTTTCTGAAATTCTTTTTCCATCTTGCAAATTTGGCTTTTTAAGGCAGTTCTTCTCCTCATTGGCGTTTTGGGACTCTTTTGCCACTTGGGTTAGTCTATTTTTTTAAGGTCTTATTTTTTCAGTATTTTTTGGGGTCTCCTTTAGCAGTCTGTTGACTCATTTTCCATGATTTTCTTGCATCATTCTCATTTCTATTTCCAATTTTTCCTCCATTTCTCTTCATTTTCAAAATCCTTTTTGAGCTCTTCCATGGCCTGTAACCAATTCATATTTTTCTTGAAAGCTTTTGACGCAGGAGTTTTGCCTTTGTTGACTTCTTCTGGTTTCATGTTTTGATCCTTTTTGTCCCCAAAAAAGGATTCTATGGTCTGATTTTGCTTCCATTGCTTGCTCATCTTATCAACCAATTACTTGACTTTTGAGCTCTCTGCCAGGATAGAAATGTGCTTCCAGATTGCAGAGAGCTATGTCCCAAATTGCTGGGGTTTTCTCAGTTGCCTCTGTAGCCCTTACAAGCTCTGGCACACTGGTTACATAACCCACAATCACCACCCAAGACGAGATCCAGATCCAAGCAGGTAAAAGCAAGAGTGATTACCCTCTGAATGGTTGCTTGATCCTCCTACAATATGCAGGCCAACAGCTCTGAAGGCAGCTATGAGGCAGCAGCTGCAGCCACCAGGCCTTTGCCACTTCTTGCCCTAGGGGCAGGGACCAGACCTCACTCTTCTCCACGCAGTTCCAAAAGAGTTCTCAAACTGACCTTTTCTTTCTCTTTGGTGTTTACGGGTTGAAAAGTCTGGAAACTGCTACAGTTGCTGTTGATTAACTCTCCTGAAGTCTGCTCTAGCTGCCACTGGTTAGGGCAACCCTAGGGCCAGAATTGTGTGGCTCATGTGGGACTGTGCTCTGCTCCCAGCCCGGTTTGATAGGGCCTTACTATCAGCCTGCCAAGCTACTTTCAGTGGGAGATTTGCTGCACTCTGTCACTTTGTGGCTTCTAAAATTTTGTAGCTCTAAAATTTGTTTAGAGTCATTTTTTTTACATGTATTGTAGGTGGTGGGAGCTGGAGCCACACAGAGGTCCTGTTTTTATTTCACCATCTTGGCTCCACTAGACACATCATTTCTATCTGTAAGAAATAAAGAAAAGGCAGTATATTGCACAACAAACAACATGGACTTGGGGGTCAAGATGCATGTTTTTGTTTTTGCCTAAAATCTTTTAAGACAACTTACATAACCTCAAGCAATTCACTTCCTTTTTAAGACTCAATTTTCTCATCTGAAAATAGCGATTTAGATACTCAGTGCCTATCTCACAAGGCTATAGTGAGGATCAAATTAGATTATATATATCAATAAATCAAATGCTTTATAAGCTGGCATAGAGGCCACTTCCTGTAGTTCCTTCTATTGACAAGGCTCAGTCTGTTATAAAATGGGCATCTTGGACCAGATAAATCCTTCTAGTTCTATGATTCCCTGATATTTCATGAAATGTATTAGATTTTATTAAATCAGCAAGTATTTATTAAGTGCCTACTATGGGCCAGGTACCCTACTAGGTGTAATGGGAATGTAAATTTTAAAGATCTTCCCTGCCCCTAGGCTAAAGTGCACCTGGAGCCTGGGGTGGGAGGCTTGTTTTTCAGTAGATACTTTTTGATTAGCCAGTGAGTCAATAAGGTTGTTACATTCTCTGAGCCAGGAGAAGGCTATATAAGCCCTGATCTGTAGCTTTGTTTTGGGGCTCACTTTGAGAAGTGTTCTGTGATTTGATCTGGATTCTGGGAAGCAGTTGTCCAGAGCCCCCCAGCTTTGAAACCCAGATGTTGATTTTGTATGGATGTAATGGTTGGACAGTTTGGAAAGCTGTCTACTTGATCTGCTTCTGTCTTGATAATTCTTGATAATTCAATTACTTTGAAGTTCGGGGTGCTGACCTTTTTCCCCTGAATGAAGTAAACGATATATGTTTGACTGATTAAAGTAAGCTTGTTAACCCATTTTGAGTTGCTTTCCTGTATCAAAGCAGATCCAAGAACCTGTGTTGGCAGCAAACCCTGAGGAGGCTTGGGGTGCTTGCTGCTACACTAGGTATTACGGATAAAAATACAAAGAATGAAAAAATCCCTACTTGAAATAGCTTATACTACAGATTTCACTGCAAAAAAGTAAACAGATTCATTTAACTATTAATTTACAAAAGTAATCAATAATAATAAATATTATACAATATTTAGTGGTTTAAAAAGATGGATTTAGATTAAAAGACCTTGGACTTCATCTCAGCTCTTTTAGTTATGTGTCTGTAATGGCAAGGACAGAAGTAGTTGACACCTTATTTCAGCTATTGAATTAACATTTTGTTTCAGTTCAAATTTCTTTTGAGCCTTGTGTCAAGTCTGTTAAGAAACTGAATGTGTGAACCCCACAACTTGTGAACCCTAGAACTCATGAACTCCTGCAACAGAAAGGGGAGAAGCTAATGGCCATATATAAGGAGAGGCCCAGGGCTAGAGACCAAAGAACTGAGAAGAGGACTCTTGTGGTGGCAAAGGCAAGAAGGAGAAAACTTGTGGTATCATGGCACTGTGTATGCTCTGTCTGTGTTGACGTTTGTTTGTGATACTTCGTACAGAAGTCCTGGGACCTTACTGGAAGCCCTGTGTAATGGCAAGCAAAGGCAACTTCCCAAGGTTCAAAATACCAGCATAGCTGCTCTCCATTTTATTCAGTGAAAAATTAAGAACAGAGAAAATCAAAATATAGCATCAATCCAAAAACAGCATTCACCAAGTATAATTCAATAATCTCCAAGTACTACTCCACCCCTGGACATTATAATTCATTTAGTCAATCCCCAAAACCCTCTTCTAAGTACTACTCCACCCCTAGGCTGTACATTCATTTAGTCAACCACAAAGCTGCTCTTCTCAAATGGAGATTAGTTTCCAATCATAAGTGAAGTACATTCATTTGTTCAATCACAGAGCACAAAAAAGTCAAAAGTTCCCCACCCTTGGATCACAATTGAATCTACCCCAGAGTTACAACAAGCTTAAGCACAGCATTTAATACCCAAAGAGAGGTCTTTTCTTCATCTTGACCCGAGGCAAGTCCTCAGCAATCTTTGCTCCTGGGGAGACAAAGCTTAGCAAGGCCACAAGATACATTGCCAGTGTCTTCATTAATTCATTCTCTGTCTGCAGAACAGTCTCAGGAGCTCTGAACCAACAGCAAGGTTCCAGGGCCTCTGCAACAACAGCAATGTCCTTCACCAGTAGACAGAATTCACTCTCTGTCTGCAGAACTGTCTCAGGAGCTCTGAACCAACAGCAAGTTTCCAGAACCTTTGCAACAACAGCACTGTCCTTCACCAGTGGACAGAATTCACTCTCTGTCTGCAGAACAGTCTCAGGAGCTCTGAACCAACAGCAAGGCTCTAGGACATCTGCAACAACAGGACAAATCTGGCAAAACAACATCAAAACAGACAGACAAAGTACCAGCATAACAGCCATGTCTCCTCAGTCATTGGCAGCTCTGGGTGGCAGCTCTTAGTCCTGGGCAATTCAAACTGTCCCTCAGCAATCCTCTCTGTCTCCAAGATGCTGCTTCCAAAAACTTCTTCTGCCTCTCTTTTCTTGTGTCTCTCTAAATTTATGTCACCAGCTCCTCCCAGTTCAGCACTCTCTTTTCACATCAACAAGTCCCTCCCACAAGTGGGATTCACAAGCTCTGGGTTTTAACGCAATCAATCTGAAAACCAAGACAATACAGGGGGATCTTTAAATTCCATTACTATTGCACCCTGAAAGGGGATTTTCTAGTTGTATGTTTACAGAAGTCCTGGAGGAGTGTTTTAGAAGTCCTGGGACTTTACTGATGATTTGTGCTGACCTCTTGGACCTTGTTTGTGGGTCTGCGTTGATTTCTATGTTGAGTTCTCAAACATACATATGTTTCTATGTTGAGTTCTCAGACTTTGTTGGTGGTTCTGAGTTGATTTCATAGGCAGATAGCGAATTGATGATGGTGATGACAATGTGTATGAATATTATTGTGGCTCTGTCTTCCAAGAAAAAGGAACTGTGAAGGACTTCAGGTGGACTGGACACTGTGAACTTCAATATGGAATGGGGACTGGATGAAGAACTGGACAAGGAACTGGGAATTCTGCTTTTGAACCTAGATGACAGTTGGAGCTGGGACCATGGATAAGGAGCTATGGAAGCTGAAAGCCAACCTCAAATCAAACTGAAAGAAGACTATACTTGGATACTGTGTACTGACTGAGGAAATTATGATTTACTGTGACCTGGGGGTAGAGAACTTTGACTTTTATACTTTGTGATTGAATTAAGGATTTTGTGATTGACTAAATGAATGTACTTTGTTTAAAACTATGTGACAACTTTGGTGAAAACTATGTGGCCATTTTAGTGATACATTATTGAGCTGTGACATGGTAAATGCTGTATTTTGATTTTCTATTATAAGTTGTAGCATTCTGAATGTCATACCTTGATTTTCTGTAAATGTTTTGCTCTGATTTGTTATTGAATAAATAGTGAGTTTGCTATTACTATGTTATCAGAATCTTGAAAGCTGTTCACAGCAGCAGTCCTCTGGAAAGCAGTTTGTGCATGGCTTTATATTGGCTTTGGCCAAGTCACTTAAGTTCTCTGAGCAACTTTAAAATGTTAATTATCATTATTATATTACCTAATCTATAGGTTTATGGGGATTAAGTGGCACAATCTATGCAAAATATTCTCATATCTCAATGAATAATGTATATTTAAGGGAAGCAGAAATGCCATATGACCCCTCCCAACCCCAGATTCATTGTGGAAGATTTCAGGGAATCAAAGTTATACAAATATGGAACAAATCCTGATTGAGTGTAATCCGTATCAACAGAGCAGGCAGAAATCCCAAGTTAAATAGCTCTGTAGCATCTGAGCCTGTTGATTACATTCTTCTCCTAGATTCTCTCTCTCTTCTCTAGGATTTTGTGACCTTCCTCTGCCCTGATTCTCCTCCTACCTATATGATCATTCTTTAGATTTCTTTGCTGAATTTTTATCCATGTCGCAGTGAATGTCCCCTAAGGTTCTATGTCATCAGCTTCCATGGATTCAATCATTATAATATTCAATTACTTAACATTCAATATTTAATTATATTATTATAATATTCATTAATGTTCAGATAATTCCAAAGTTGACATCAAGCCCTAATTTCTTTCCTGAGGTCAGTACTGCCTTTTAGACACCTCTTTCCCATTAGGTAATTCAAATTCAGCATGTAAAAAAACAGAATTTATAATTTCCCCTGATCCAAATTTTCCTATTGTCTGGACTTCTCTATTGCTGAGTACACCCCCAATATGTCAGTTTGGTGACATCTACTACTAAAAACTTGTTGTTTCTGCCTTCACAACATTAAATATATATATATATATTTTATATATATTATAAATATATAATTATATATTATACGTATATTAATTATATAAAAATATAATTATAATATAAATATATATCACCCTTTCCACTCACATAAACAACACCCTAGGTAAGGGTTCTCATAACCTCATGAACTGACATGCATGAAAAACCCAAGGGACAGAGTTTCTGGGTAATTAATAATCAATTTATTATTTAGGTTATCAATTAATCAATAAATTGGTGGTCAGCAGTCTCTATGGAGGTTGTTAAATGTTTAAATACCTTTAGAATAAAAGGGTATTCCTCAGGGTGCAAATCAACTCTGATTGGTTAAGACTTAATGAGGGGGTGGGCATATTTATGAGGAAGTGAGCAAAAAGTCTTCAACTTCTAGATGACAGTTGGAGTCTTCAACTTCTCCTGCAGAGTACTCCCTTAATAAGACTCAACTGCCTCCAGTTATCTAGACAAAGGAGTCCATTTCTACCCAGATCACTTAAGTTGTTGAACAATGGACCAGAAGTCACCTATATTAGATTCTCTTTACTTTAATCAGAAATAAGCTCTCCTTATTTGGGTGGGGTCCTGTCCAAGATCAAGGAGAATGTTAGCCCTATCCTTCACAAAAACTGGGCTTTGATTGAGGAAGTAAAAAAAAAATAATAATATAAACATTTGTATTTAAATTGTAAATATCCACTGTAACTGCACAGTGAGATACAGGGATGAGGTTACATAAAATTGGAGGCTATTGCTGGCAATATGCCTTCTTTGTCTGTTGCTCTATAAAGTAGGTGGGAACTGGTCAGTGAGTGGGCAACCCTTAGGGTTGAATGCATAAGCTGGAATGCTGTGTGTGCCTTGATTGTCCCCCATCAAGGCTTGGGAGTAATCTGTATTTACCTCAACTGGGCTCCATTGAGGCTTGGGGGAATTTAGGGGAGTACATAAACTGCTGTGCCTGCCTCCCACCTCAATTGACCCCATAAAAACATAGGAATAGTTGCTCCTCCCCACCATATTCATTGGCCCCTGCAAGAAGGGTGATAAGGGAATGCTGTAGAAGTTGGTGCTCCCATTATCAGCAACTCTCTTGTGAGAAGACTAGGCTAGAATAAAGCAAGATCAGTAGCCCCTCCTCAGCTATCTTCCCGTCTGATCAGATCAAGAGTGAACATGTGCTTGTAGCCCTCCTGTGTGCTAGCATTACCTTTCTTACACTCTGCATAGCCCTCGTTCACTTAGATCCAATTCACTTGCAAGTCATGGTATCACCTTCCTCATGTTATTGGTTCTCTCCAACAATGAAGGGCAAATATATAAAGTACTTAATAAATGTTGGTCAGATTGAATTTTGAATTGGCTCAACCACTGATCAACTGTGTAGATTTGATGTCTCTGATACTTAGTTTCCCCCCTTGTACAATTAGAGGGTTGAGCTGCATGACCTCTGAGTTCCCTTCATTATCTAAATTATCCTCTTGTGAGGATGATAATGATGGCAATTATGATGATGATCATAACTATGGCTGGCAGTAGGGGTGATTTGAAGGGACATTTAGGATTGTGTGTTCCTATGTCTCCATTTGTTGACCCCCAAATTCTCCAACTGATTGATTATTGGATAATATTCAGATAACAAGCAGCAATAAACTAAGGCACCAAGATCAATGTAAGATTGGCTCTTCCTTAGAAGAAACTCATTTGACCATCTTGTCCCCAAGAACTTTTGAATGTGGTACAAAGAGAACTTAAATCTTAATTCAACAGATTTTGGGTCTAGGCCTAATCTCTTCACTATCTAACTATGTGACTTTTGGCAAAGAATCTCACCAGTCTAGGTATCAGTTTCCTCACTGGTAAGATAAAAGGGTAGCACAAGATGACTAATAGGGTCCTTCCCACTTTTAATATTCTATAATTCCATGATTCTCAGTGTTTCCAGCATATAAACACTGAGCTTAACATTTACATTCCTTGTACTTAACACCACCTTTTCTTTCACTTAATTGTTCAGAAGGTTAAAAATATTTCTAATACATCAAGTGCACCCTCATGCAAAGATGCTCTCTACACATGCTGGTGATGGTGATAAAATATATATATATTTTAAGCTGGTTTGCCTTTAATCAAAATCTTGCTTGGTGCACAGGTGCATTGAAAGCATTTAAATACCCTGAGGTTGCTCATAGATGTTCACATTTGAAACAACAATGACAAATAACAACAACAAAACTATGGTACTCTCCTGTTTCGTAAGTGCTTTTTATAGTTCTATTCCTGAACTGCCTTCATCTAAAAATAAAAGCTAGTGCCTAGACAACAAAGAAGCCTCTAACCTTTCTGGTATTTCAAATTAGAGCTTTGGCATTTACATCATCTTGAGCTTCCTTGAAGTTGGATAAACTTAAGGGAATTGAAAGACCTTTTCATAAGTCTCTTCCTCTGGCTGCAGTCTCTTCTTCAGATTTGACTTCAGCTTTGGGGAAAGCAGATTGTTCAATTTTTCACACTCCATTGAGGATGGAATCTCTCTCTCTCTCTCTCTTTCTCTCTGTCTCTCTCTTTCTCTCTGTCTCTCTCTGTCTCTCTCTCTCTGTCTCTGTCTCTCTCTGTCTCTCTCTCTCTGTCTCTGTCTCTCTCTGTCTCTCTCTCTCTGTCTCTCTCTCTCTCTCTCCCTCTCTTTCTCTCCCTCTCACTCACTCTTTCTCTCCTCTCCCTCTTTTTCTCTTTCCCTTCACATTTTGTAGGACAAAAAATTATTTTTCAGCTCTGCTATAACTTGCCCTGATTTTCTAGCAGAATGAAAGAATTAGAGAAATCTCAAAGATCTAGGGGGCAAGGGAGAGATCCAAATACAAAATACAAATACAAAAGCAAGAAAATACTGGGTCAGCCATTCTGATAGTGAAAAATGAGATGCCATGGGCTAAGAAGCAGTAGTCATGTATTAAGTGCCTGCCACATGCAGTGTGGTGCAGGAGAAGGAGCAGTGGACTGAATTGTCAGGAAATCTGGGTTCTAGTCCCAATTCTACTACTTACTGCTGTGAACTATCACTGAACCTTTTTATGTCTCAATTTCTTCATGTGTTGAATGGGAACAGAACATTCTACCTCAAATGTGTCTCTTGAGAATGTGGTGTGGATCTAATGAGATGTAAAAAAAAAAAGCTTTGAAAAGTATGAAACACTAGACCATGATAAGAGATGCCATTACCAGGGAGAAGAGAGGGAGTAAAATATGAGAGTAACTAAGATTGTCCCTGCCCTTGGAAGCTAGCAGTCTTGTTTGGAAGAGAGAAGACACATACACAACAAGCACTGAGCACTTTTACACATTGAATACATGGACAGAGCCAAAAAACACTTTAAACCTTGACTATGTGCCAATCGCTGTGCTAAGCACTGGAGATATATAGATAAAAACAGACTGTTCTTACATTCAGGAGTTAACATCCTAATCTGGGAAGATACTACAGATTGGAAAGTTCAGCTGCAGGGCAGCTAGAAAGGAATGGTGGTTGTCAGGGTGCAGAGCAAGGTGGACAATAAGGCCCAAGAGTCCTTAGGATTTAATGCAAGTAAGATGGTCAAGCCTAAGGGTTTGGAGGACTTGGTGGCAGAGTAGATGGTAAGGACTGGTGAGCCTTAGATAGCAAAGGCAAGGTGGATAGTAAATATAGCCCAGTGGTCCACCATCTTACTGGGAATATTGTAGTTAGTGAATACCTGCTTATCCAAGCTAGGGGATGCAGTGGATAGAGTGCCAGGCCTGGAATCAGGAAAACTTGTCTCCTGAGTTCAAATCTAAATTCAGATATTTACTAGCTGTGTAACCCTAGTCAAGTCACTTAACCTTGTTTGCTTCAGTTTCTTCACTGTAAAATGAGCTGAAGAAGGAGATGGGGTCACAAAGAGTTGACTGAAAATGACTTAATAACAATACACTAATCCAAACTCTGTAAGCATTAACTTCTCCAACCAGCTACTATTAGGAAGATGGTAATAGATGAGGATTCTGGGTTATCTCCAGTAAGACAGGGTTGGAGTTAATATTCAGCTAGTAGGGGGCATCCAGTGTCAAACACAAATAAATATTCACTCAAAGAACAAGGGTTTAAGAAGTAAATAGAGAACAAAGTTAGATGAAGTTAGTCAAGAAAGGCTACGAGAGGCATTAGACAGGATGATTGTCACCATTTTGCACCTGAAGACACCGAAGCCTAAAGAGGTTAAATTCCATCGCAAAATCACAGAAAATGTTAGAAGCAGAACTGGGACAAGAACTGTGTTTCCTGACTATGAGTTAAGTGCTTTTACCAACTGCTCTCTGTTCCAAATGGAATGTGACTCAAGTTCTGCATCGTCTATTAGAAAGAGCACTGAACTTGGATTCCCATGACTTGAGTTAACATCTCTACTCCATTACTAGCTGTAAAATTATCCAATCAGTCTACATTTTCTTTATCTGTGAAATAAGGAGTTGGGTCAGATGACTTTGAAGGTCCTTTCCAGTCCTAGATCCATAATTCCATTGTGTTCAGTTCTGGAAGCTTCATTTTAGGAAGACTATTGAAAATCTGGAGCAGATCCAGAAGAGAACAAGCATCAAGAGTAGGGGTGAAAGGCCTTAAGAACATGCTATACAAGATTTGGTTGAGGGAACTGAGGATGTGTGGCCTGGAGGCAAGAGGACTACGGGAGAGGAGGACGAGATAGCTATCATTCCCTGACATCATGAGAATGGAGACTCCTTGAAGGAAAGGTATGTTTTTGATTTTTCTTTTGTGTTGCCAGGGTTTAGCATAGTGTCTGGATCATAGTAAGCACTTCATAAATGCTTGTGAATGGATAGATCAGGTATTTGAAAGGCCAACATGTAGAAGAGGAATTAAATCTGGTTGGCTTGGTCCCAGGTGGCAAAATGAGATTAAATGGGCAGAAGTTACAAAGAGGCTGGTTTAGGTTCCAGGGAGAAAAATCTTGCTAATAATTAGAAATGTCCTGGAGAGGAATGTGTTGCTTCAGGAGGTAGTAGGCTTCCCCTCACCTGAGTCATCAAGCAAAGGCTGAATGTCTACTTATGTGGGATGTTACAGAGTGGCTGCCTGGGTGGGCCTTTGAGATCTCTTGAAACCTTTTGGAAGTCTCATTATTTTGTGATACTTTAATGGTATTTCAATACTTCAAAGATCTTTGATTTCATCTGTATGGGTACTGTCTCTACTGTCAGAAAATGAAGCCCCTCTGTGCCTTAGTATATGGTCTTCCCAAGTCCCTTTGGTTACAAAAATGCATTACCTGGTGGCTAGTGATGAATCTCTTCAAACCTGACTAGGATAATTATTATGATGACAGATTTCTTAACTCTAAATGAAGGGATTGAACAAAGAAACTCCTCCTGGTTCTCTCTAACTCCTGTTATGCTAGATAACCTGTCTATAATATTTATTGATGGACTCATGGAAATAAGACTTTAACTTCAACTGATTTAGTGGAAAGAGTCGGTGATTGTGAAGTGGATGACCCAGGTCATGTTCCGTGAGTAACATTTCTCTTTGTAACCCTCATTTTCCTCATTTGTAAGATGAGGGGACTGAACTAGTTGGTCTTTGAGAGTCTTTTCCAGTTCTAAGAGGTAACATCTAGTCCTTAGTGTTCAATAAACTTCTTTCATTTTTTCAGTGTATAGAAAACATTCTTCTCAATCAGGTTTTCTTACCATCTTTCTACAGATTTCACTTGAACTCCGTCTTTCTAGAGTGATATGATTCAGAGTTTGGCAGGGTTTGAATACACCAGATGTTAAGTGTGTATCTTTTTCAAGCATCTCTTGGAGACATGATACTATAAGGGCAGTATGCCCACAATCAATGGAGTTGTTTTAACTCAATAGCTTGAGAAATATCCACTTATGTTAGAAAAATCTAAGGTCTACTGATCATGTTATTATCACAAATTTGAGTGCTAAAAAAAGGCTTGTGGGTTATCTATTCCACATCTCATTTTGTGGATGATAAATTTAGGCCTAGAAAATTCAAGTGACTTGTACTGTCACAAAACTAATTAGCATTTAATGGGACAGATAGTGTAGTAGATAGAGGTCCTGAGCCTGGAGTTGGGAAGACCTGAGTTCAAATCCAGCATCAGTCATTTACTTACTAGCTGTGTGACTGAGAAAAATCACTTAGTCCTGTTTGCCTCAGTTTCCTCATCTGTAAAATGAGCCGGAGAAGGAAACAGCAAAGCACTGATCTCTGCCAAGAAAACCCCAAATAGGGCCATGAAAAGTAGGACAAGACTGAACAGCAATGACAAACATGGTTAACTTTTGCCTTATTAAGTCCATCAACAAATGTATATGAAATCCAGGTAATATATTAAGCACAGATTGTTTTATAACAAGTTTTTTTTTTTCAAATAAGCATCCTTATTAAAAATAGTATCAAAGATATTAAAGATAATATGAAATGTAGTAACAGCTACCATGCTGAATACTGATGGGCTAAATCTAAGGTGACATTTCTTCTTAGATATTATATGTAAAGGCTTTTCAAAAAGACTCAAAAGATCAACTGAACAAGTACAGGAAGAAGGAGATATTTTTCCAATTAATTCTTCATATAACTGCTGAAATGGTCTTCTCACAATACAGGTTCAATCATGTAATTCTGCTGTTCATAATTTTAGTCATTTCTTTTGCCTCTAAGATTAAACACGGACTCCTCAGCTTGGAATTTAAGACTCTCCACAGTCTGGTATTCACCTATCTTTCCAGTTTTACTTCACAGTACTCCCATTCACATACTCTATATTCCAGACAAATTGGGTACTTAGACCTAATAATTCAATATTCAATAGTCCCACCTATTTGCATTTGTACCAGCCATCCCTATATCTGAAACACCATCCCTCCACAACACTACCTCTCCTTCATGCCTTCTTCATGCCTTCCCTTAAGGCTCATGTTAGGTGCTACCTACTCTATAAAAGCCTTGGCTCACCTTCCCTTCCACCCCCTCCAGTTGTGACTGTTCTCTTCCTCCTTAAATCACATTTTTATTTACTTAGTAGTAGTACTTACACTTACTTATATGTATATAGGAAGTATTTTTTTGGTAGATTATAAACTCCTTGAGGGGAGGTACTGTTTGGTTTCTATATTTGTCTACCCATTTCCTAGTGTAAAGTGTTGCACACCGTATATAGCTAATAAATGTTTATTGAACATAATGTGTCTGGACAACAATTTATATGAAAAAGGTTTAGGAGTTTTATGAATTAACAGTGTAATATGGTGGCCAAAAGAAAAGTGATCTTAAGTTTCACTAAGAGCATAGTGTTAATAACAGCAGTTGGGTGGCACAGTAGACAGAGCTCCAGGCCTGTAGCACCTGAGTTCAAATTGACTAGCTGGAGCACATCTACAGCACACAGGATGGTGAAGCTCTTTGAACCACGTCTGCAAGGCTCTCAGCCAAAGGAACCGAAGAAGACATGGGAGGTGTCTTACAGCTTTCTTCAAATATCTGAAGTATTTTCATAGGCAAGAAAGCTCAGACTTGTTGTGCTTGGCCTTGGGGGCAAAACCAGAAGTGTAGAAGTGCCTGTGGAAATTTTAAAAAGGCAGTTTTTTCACTTGAGAGAAGGACAAGCTCCCTAACAAAGAGAGCTGAGCAAAAATGGGTAGGTTTTGTCAGGAGGTTGTGAATTCTGCGGCACTGAAGGTTGTCAGGCTGAGAAGGGGTGTTCATTTGTCAGAGATGCCATAGAGGGGGCTCATGTTCAGGTGCTAGTTGAACTAAATGCCTTGTGGGGTCCCTTTATTTTTCCTAATTTTAATTTTTTAAATTAAATTTTATGTTTATTTTTAGTTTACACATCATTCATTCCCATAAGATTTTGAGTTACAAATTTTCTCCCCTTCTTTCCCCTACCCACCACCCCAAAACAGCGATCCTACTGAATACCCCCTCCCCCAATCTGTTCTCTTCTATATCCTTCCCCATCCCCCTCTGACTTTCCAGTAGGGCAAGATGGATCTCTATACCCCAGTGCCTGTATATCTTATTTCCCAATTGCATGTAATATATATATATATGTGTGTGTGTGTGTGTGTGTGTGTGTGTGTGTGCAATTTTTTTAAACACTTGATTTTAAAACTTTAAATTCCAGATTCTTTCCCTTCCTCCCATGTCACCCACTTACTGGGAAGATAGGCAATTCAATATAGGTTGTACACATGTAGCTACACAAAACATTTCCATAGTGGATATATTGTGAAAGACTGACTATATTTCCCTCCATCCTATCCCACCCCCACTTGTTCTGTTCTCTACTTTGACCCTACCCCTTTTCAAAAGTGAGTGCTTCTAACTTTCCTCTCCATCAACCTGCCCTCCCCTCCATCATCCCCGCCCCCCATCCCCTTCTCCTCTAGTCTCCTGTAGGGTGTGATACCTTTTTAGTGTATATGTCATTCCCTCTCTAAGCTAAATTCAATGAAAGTAAGGTTGTCCAATTTCCTTTTGCCTTCCTATTTTTCCCCTCTATTGTAATAGTTTTCCCTTGCCTCTTCTATATGACATAATTTGCCCCATTCTGTCTCTCCCCATCTCCTCTCATTATATTCCTCTCACCTCTCAATTTCAACTTTTAAGTATCATCCCTTCCTATTCAATTTGTCCTGTGCCCTCTGTCTATGTATACCTGTACACGTATATACACACCTTCACATATGTGTTCATACCCCACATACCCTCCTATATAGACATATATGTATGTATACACACACATATATATATATATATATACATTTCTATTCCCTTCAACTATTCTTATACTGAGAAAAGTTTCATAAGTTATAATTATCCTTTTTCCACATAGGAATGTAAATAGTTCAAATTGGATAAGTTCCTTATGATTTCTTTTCCCTGTTTACCTTCTCATGCTCCTTTTGCTTCTTGTATCTGAATGTCAAATTTTCTATTCAACTCTGGTTTTTCCATCAAGAATGCTTGAAAGTCCTCTATTCCACTGAATGACCACATTTTCCCCTGAAACATGATACTCAGTTTTGCTGGGTAGGTGATTCTTGGTTTTAATGCCAACTCCTTTGACCTCCAGAATATCATATTCCAAGCCCTTTGATCCCTCAGTGTAGAAGCTGCCAGGTGCTGTGTTATCCTGATTGTGTTTCTACAATATTAAAAGCTTTTCTTCTTGGCTGCTTGTAATATTTTCTACTTGATCTGGGAACTCTGGAACCTGCCTATAATGTTTCTAGGAGTTTTCTTTTGGGGATCTTTTTCAAGAGGTGATCAGTGGATTCTTTCAACCTCTATTTTTTCCCTCTGGTTCTAAAACATCAGGGCAATTTTCCTTCAGAATTTCTTGAAAGATGATTTCTAGGTTATTTTTTTTGATCATGGGTTTCAGGTAGTCCAATAATTTTTAAATTATCTCTCCTGGATCTATTTTCCAGGTCAGAGGTTTTTCCAATGAGATATTTCACACTGCCTTCTATTTTTTCATTTGTTTGGATCTGTTTAACAGCATCTTGATTTCTCATAAAGTCACTAGCTTCCATGTGCTTCAATCTAATTCTGAAGGAAATATTATCTTCAGTGAGTTTTTGAGATTCTTTTTCCATCTGGCAATTTGGTTTTTTAAGGCATCCTTCTCCTCATTGGCTTTTTGAGCCTCTTTTGCCATTTGAGGTAGTCTATTTTTTAAGGTGTTATTTTCTTTAGTCAGGTTGTTGAATCTCTTTTCCCAATTTTCTTGCATCATTCTCAATTCTCTTCTCATTTTTTCCTCCACTTCTCTTACTTGGTTTTCAAAATCTTTCTTAAGCCCCTCTATGGCCCATAACCAATTCATATTTTTCTTGGAAGCTTTTGGTGCAGGATTTCTGACTTGCTTGTCTTCCTTCTGTTCCATGCACTAACCTTTTTTGTCCCCCCAAAAGGAATCCAAAGTCAGATTGTTGTGCTTACCTTGCTTCCTTTGCTTGCTCATGTTGCTACTCAATTACTTGACTTTTGAGCTTTTTGCCACAGTTTAACTCTGATTCCTAAGAGAAGAGCTTTGTCCCAAATGGCTGGGGTTTTCATAGCTGCCAGAGCTATTAGTTGGCTGCCCTCACTGAAACCTCCACATGCTCT
Organism: Petaurus breviceps papuanus; assembly: GCF_028583685.1. Lineage (NCBI taxonomy): Eukaryota > Metazoa > Chordata > Mammalia > Diprotodontia > Petauridae > Petaurus > Petaurus breviceps. The sequence goes on from NW_027186296.1 coordinate 102,414,029, forward strand.
GGCTCACTGCTCACACACCCCAGGACCTCTACCCTAGACAGCAGTCCAGATCCTAGCAGGTTACAGCAAGAATGATCACCCCTCAGAATGGTTGCTTGGTCCCCCTACAATCTGTAGGCCAGGTGCTCTAAAGCAGCCATGTGACTGCGGCTGCCATGCCTCGGTCACTTGTCCCTCCAGTTGCAGAGGCCGGACTGCACTCCTGGATTCTTTGTTCCTACAGAGTCCACACTGACCTCTCACTTTGTCTTTGGCATATATGGGTTGATAATTCTGGAAACCACCTAAGCTGTTGTTGATCTACTCTCCAGATGTCCCTCTAGCTGTGGTTGGTCAGGCTGCCCTGTGGCTAAATCCGTGGCTGGGCTCGGTTCCTAGCACGGTGATGAACCCTTCCTGTCAGCCTTCCAGGTTGTCTTCAGTGGGAGGTTTGTTTCTCTCTGTCACTTTATGGGTTCTATAGCCCTAAAGTTTGTTTAGAGTCACTTTTTATAGGTATTTGAGGTGGTTATGAGGGAAGCACAGGAAGTTTTCCTGCTTCTATGATACCATCTTGGCTCTGCCCCCCCCCCCACCCCTTACTCTGTGGGGTCCATTTCTACTCTTTAATTCTTAGCAGTAATCTTAATCATTGCCTCTCTTTCAATTAAATCAACATATATTCATTCTTGTTATGAAAACAAATTTTGAAATTAGAACATTTTTGCTGGGGTTGGTTTGGAAGTGAATGAACACCACTGGGGATTCACATGCTTCCTCTGATACTAGGGTGGGTGAGGTTGATGGATCTCTTAAACTTGTAGTAGGTCAAAGCTTCTGTGCTCATGGGAGTAAGATCATGAATTGCCCCTGTACTTCCAGCCTGGGCAAGATAGTGAAATTCACACCAAAAACAAAACAAAACAAAACAAACAAACAAAACTATTTTCAACCCATCTACTAATTAGCTATGATTTTCAAACAACTCATTTTCCCTCTCTGAGATTCAGTTTCATCTCTGTAAAATAAGAGGTTTGGAGTAGTTGATATTTCAGTTCCCTCCCAACTCCAATTTTCCATAAGTCCAAACAGTCTAGATATTAATTATAGTCTGGAATGATAGAATTTTTAATATGGATTAAAAAAAAGAAACTTTCCCTACCAGAAAAATTCCTCTAATCAATAGACTCTGCATATTATCAGAAGTGGTATGGTATTACTGACAATTAGAGTCAAAAGCCTTGGATTTATATGCTATCTCTGTGACTGAATTATCAATTTATCTATCTGTAAAGATGTCTATCCATCTATCCATCCATCCATCCATCTATCCATCCATCCATCATCTATCTATCTATCTATCTATCTATCTATCTATCTATCTATCTATCTATCTATCTATCTATCTGTCTGTCTGTCTGTCTGTCTGTCTGTCTGTCTGTCTGTCTGTCTGTCTGTCTTTCTGTCTGTCTATCTAGATATGTTTGTGTATGTATGTATGTGTGAGACCCTGAGCAAGTTTCTTCATCTTACTAAGCCTGATTTCTCTGCTTTAAGAAAAAGGATAACCATATCATTCTCATATACTGCAAGTGGAATGTTGGTAGAGCTCAGGGAAGATTCTATGTGAAAAATCCTAGTTTTCCTCCTTCTAGATTTTTGATCTATTGATGCTTGTAGAGAAGGATATGCCTCAGATACTCCAGAGGTGAATGCCAATGGAGCTCAGTGAGACTCGAAATGTATATTACCAAATCCTCAAGGCTGATGGCTGATGTTAGTGGTAGCAGATGCCATAGCAATGGGTGCATTCAGAAACATAGAAGGAGATGGAGGAGGAGAGTCACAAAATCCTGCTGGGTACAGAGCTTAATGCCCTGGATTATGTGTAACCAGCTGCAGAAGGAAGATATTTGAAACGGGGGTGAAGATGAAATGGAGATAGGAGATCCAAAGGCAAGTGCAGCACCAGCATTAACCTCATTCGCTTGAGGAATCTTAATAAGGCTGCCAGCTTGGCAAGGGAGAGCTTGAACAGATGTCATTTGCATCTCAAATGGTTTTAGTCCAACAACCATAACACAGGAAAATCCAAGAGGAAACTGAAACTCTTGTTCCATTTCCTTTATAACGTCCCACTTAATATCAGTCCTTGTCATTTTCCTCAGGTACTTAGATGTTTTATATGAACAGATTGACCTGATTATTTTAGTTTTTTGTAAATGTTATTCAATAATCCAAATAATAAAATCTTTTCTATTTTCCAATTAAAGAATATTTGTTTTCTCTCCCTCTCCCTTTAAAAGAAGAGAAGGAAGAAAGAAAAAACTCTTGTAACAAATAATAGTAGTCAACTAAATTCCCATATTATCCATGTTCAAAAATGTTTTTTATTTACTTCTTAAATCTATCATTTCTCTGCCAGGAGATGGATAGTGATTATCAGCAGTTCTCTGAAACCACAGATAGTCAGTGTTGCTAAGTCTATCAGAGTTTATTATCTTTATAATTTTGCTGTTATTATATAAATTTTTATCCTGTTTTTGCTCACTTCACTCAGCATTAGTTCATACCACTTTTCCCAGGTTTCTCTGAATCCATCTCTTTCAGCATTTCTTATGGCACAATAACATTCTATTACATTTATACATAATGATTTGTCCAGTTGTTCATCATTTATTTGGCATCCCATTAGTTTCTAGTCTTCTGTCACTATAAAAAAAAGTTGATATAAACATTTTTGTGCCTATGGGTCCTTGTCCTTTTTCTTTGGTCTCTTTGGGGGTAACTGTTCCCCTCTCTGGAACTCCTCTGAAAAATGAAAGGTTTGGACTGGGTGATGTCCAAGTTCTCTTTCAGGTCTAAAATCCCACAAATCTATGATTCCATCTCTTCCTATGTTTCTGAATGCACCCATTGCTTTGGATATTATTATATCCAGATATTGGCTATACTTATGATTGTTTTGACTAATGGATCAGATTAATCAATTGAAAATTCTCTACAACTGTTTGTATGTGTCACCATCAGCAGAATCCTCCTCCCCACTTTGAGATCCTTCCAGACCCCTAAAACCTCAGCCAAGTAATTTCCTCCATTATTCCAATCAAACAGGAGCTATCATTGCCAAAGTCTCACATCTGGGATGTGAACTGATATTCCATAATTCCAAGTTCATCATTCTTTATATGATATCACACTACCTCCTTGTACAGAATCCTGACTGTGAAGGATATGAAGTCGGAGTAGAAGAGGATGGAGGTGGTGAAGGGGTTAAGCGTTTATAGTAAGGGAAAGAATAGGCTTGGGAAAAATGCAGAGGGAGAGAGAGATGGAGGGATAGGAGCTTATGATCACAGAAAGCAATTTCATAGGTTGGCATCATGGGGTAGCACAGTCTGGGGAATTGTAAGATACAAAGTATGACCATCCCTAATGACACCTTAGGTGGAAAGAAGACGTAGGCCATCAAAATTGAGAAGGTAATGAACCAGTAATTCAGGACACCTGAACTGACATCAGTACGTTCAGTGAAGCCCCAAGCATGAAAGTAATGTGTGTATGTATATGTGTATATATACAAATATATTCTTTATATACACACATACATATATTTATTCAAATAGACATAGTTGTAGATATATACATAGCCATAGCTATAGACATAAATATAAATGTGCATATCTCTATAGATGGTATAGATATATCTATAAAGACATAGATATAAGCATAGGCATAGAAACAGAGTTAGAGATAGACATAGAAGTAAAGGAAGATGTAGATATAGACTTAAACACAGATTTAGACTTTGACATAGAGATACACATAGATAGATGCAAAAACAGATATTGAAATAGATGTATCCATACACATATTGTCTTCTCTACTAGAATGTAAGCTCCTTAAGGTCAGGGACTTTTTCTGCTTTTTTTTTTTTTGAATTCCCAGTGCTTCGAAAGATACCTGGCACATAATAGGTACTTAATAAATATTTGTTAATTGAATAATTATGATAAGGATCTGAATATGCTGATAAATGAATGGAATGAAATTGATGTAGAGTTTACTGAGTAAAGGATAAAGGCATGTGCTCCCTTCTTCCCCTGGATTAATGTATTATAGGACATGAGAAGTATAAAAGAGGGAGAGAATATTTTGCACTGAGCTGGTTGGGGGAAAATAAAACCCTTTTCTTGAGGGAAAAATTTTTAAGGAAGGACTAAAGAGGGAAGTGTTCCTCTATCTGGTCCCTTTATAAGACAGTTAGGTGAGCTCATAGTGTAGCAAGATAATGGGTCAGCCAAGTGGCCTATAGTTTAGCAAATCAAGTTGATGCTATTAGAGACTTCCACTTTTCATTTTTAATGCTGACTATTACAAACATGTTGATCATACAACATGTTAAATCTATAATTCAAAACTATTTCTTCCCACACTAAAAAAACCAGAGCAGCTGAGCTGAGGGTAGGGGTCAATTAAGTAGATATGGATAGTGATCCAAGGGCTATACCAAGACAATTTCCCTTTTTAGACTTCCAACAGATGAAGGCAGTGTGTGCTGGACTTGGAGTCAGGAAGACCCTGGTTCAAAAATCCTTCCTCTTAACACTTATTAGCTCTGTGATGCTGAACACGTCAGCTTCTTTTTCGGTAAAATTCAGTGACCCGTAAAGTCTCTAAAGCTCTAAATTATCTATGTTCCTATGATCTTAGGATAATTAGAGAGACAGACAGGCAGAATAAGGCAAGTGGAATCTCTCTATTATTTAGCAGCTGCAGCAGTGAGCAATCTACTACTGCTAGTAGTAGTTTTAGGTTGTTTTCTCTGTCTTCCCCTGTGTAATGCACATCCCCTGAAGAGTTCTATGTATCAGGCTGTGCTATAAATTGCCTGATGTCTTGAGACCTAAGTATATTGACTCACTAAAGGTTTTGGAGTTGATAAATCTATATCACAAGATCAGCAACAGTGCGATCCTTGACAACATCTTCTGAGGCCTTTCCAATTCTCTCAGGAACTATTGAGGCAGGAGGTCATAGAAACCTAAAACCACCTTAGAGCACGGGTTTGACTGGATTGTTAGGGGTCATTACCTAACTAATGAGGTAAAGCTGGATGGGAAAAAAGGGTACAATTCACAAAATGCTGTGCCTCTCCTGAACTATCATTTGATTTTATTCATTTATTTTTATCATCTGTGTATTAGCTTTCTATATCAATGTCTACTCAGAGAAACTGGTTTGTACCCCTTCATTATAAGTTTAGATTATTAATTTAGCATTAGATTACATTATTAGTTTATATGAATCCAGTATAGACTAAATTTATCTGGAAGCCAGATGGATTCAGTCAAAGTTAATTTAGTAACTGATTCAATTTTGACTTTTTGGAACATCTAGATCATAGGATCAGAAGTCTAGAGCTGAAATGGAACCCAGAGGCCATCTAATCTAACCCTCTCATTTTAATGGAAGAGAAAAACTGAGACACAGGAATGTTAAATGAATTGTCAAAGATCATACAAATAACCATCAAAAATGGGATTTGAATCTGGGTTGTTTTTTTCCATAATCTTTTGATCCAATTCTGACAAATGAGTTACCCCACCACAAAAAGAAAGAAAAGGAAAAAGAACTAAATTAATTGGTTTATTTAATGATCCTTTCAGTGGTAGGACCAACTGTGAACTGGGCCTGAAAGTGCCTCATGGCTTCTGGAGCAAGGGAACAGAAGAAGAGTTAACATGCAGGGAAGAGTCAAATTTGTTAGGTCAATTGAGCAGAACCAGGAAGTCATTTCCCATGGATGTGGAGTGCTAAACTGAGGGCCTCAAGGCAAAAGTGGAACTAGACTAGAAGCATAAGTGAGCATCAAGATCAACAGAGTTCAAGGAGCAAGGAAACAGATCTAGTCTGGGGTCAAGCAAAAGAGGACCATAGGACTCTTAGGACCATAAAGAAGGCTGTTAAGTTTGGTCAAGATTTCAAGACAATTTTCTTCACTAAATGACCTGGGGGTAGATGTGCAGTTTTTATATTTAGAAATATAAGGCTGATCCTGCCTTCCCTCCCACCTTGAATGAGCTTTCATTCCTCCATTCCTCACCACCACTACCATTATGTTTGGGGGAAACAGTCAACTCTAAATTTATGATTCTCTATCTCTAAGCACCAATAGATAGCTTGCGAGCAAAGACACTGTTCCTATTAATCTTGTTACACATTTCTCTGTTCCTAGGGCTTTGTCAACATGAAGACAAAACATCTGGATTAAGAAACAGGCACTTAAGTCAATGCTCCAGATGTTTTATAAAACAGTGAAATCATTTGGAAGCTTGGGTTCAGGTCAGGATAACCTACATAGAGTATAAGTGGGAAGAAGAGTATTACTGGAAAATAATTAAGCATCCAAGTGTTCAAACAGCAGAACAGAACATAAAAATCCCTCCTTTAAGGAAAGTATACTCTGAACATTTCTTATGTGCATTTTTTTTTCTAAATTAATCTTTATTTATTATACTGTGAGTCTGGAGGTCTCTTAATCCATGCCTTTGATTTGCAGTCATATTTAAATGACTTTCTAGGCTACATTTGCTAAAGAAGTATTACAGTTTGTTTTCAAAAAGGAGGGAGCAAGTGTATAGTAGAGAAAGAATGGTCTTGTTTGCAAAGCTGGTAAGATAACCATCACTTCTCCCAGAGTCATCTTCTCCCTGATCCTGTGTTCACTTAATGTTTCATTTGTGTCATTATTTTCTTAATATGGGCTGAGAAATGAGGTACAACATGAGACTTAAAGAATTCCAGATGTTAAAATCACTGATGCTGATCAGAGCTGTCTTTCCAGATGACCTGGGTGATATTTTTATGCTTGGGGAGAAATGCCTTGTAAAGCCTGAACAAAATGTGTTATGAGAACCAAATAACTTTTTTTACTTTAAAAAAATTAATAAATCTTTTTATATGTTTTCATAGGACATTGTTGTGATGTTGGCTACGGGGAGCGTGAGTCTGATGAATCTTTAGCTTAGTACTTCTGAGACGTGGTCAGGTATGCCAGCTGCAGATCTGCACCAAGTTCTGCATTAACATATAAGACCCCAGGGAGCAGCCACCAGGATGCCTAAGGAAAAGTGAATCTGCTCAGGTCATCCCCAGAGCAGTCAAAAGGCCTATGCTGATCAGCAGTGGAATGGGAAAAATTTCCAGCCTGGACAAACTGGGAAGACCTAATTTAAAAGGAAAACAAAATGCTAGTTGATGCAGGAAGGGATTGTGAAGCATGACACATGTCAATACACCACACATTGTGAACTCCCTAATATGTGCCTGACAATATGATAGGGCAGCACCCTGCCCTGCCTCCCCCGTCCCCTGCGTCCCAGAACGTTTCTTTCAGTAGCGCAGGATTCTAGGGAGCTGTTTTACCCTATGCGCAGTAGAAACCGGAAATAGGGTTTATTATCCAATTAGACGGGATCAATCAGGCTGACTTTCTGTGGCTGCTAGAAGCCACGTGACCAGGACTGGGGAAGCAACTGCTCCCAGTTGAGCAGAGGAGAACAGTTTGGGGAAATCTTTGTGGGTGAAGAAGAGAAAGAGAAAGGAGAAGACTAAACTGGCTCCTGGGGAGCCTTGGTGGGTGGGAAAGAAGAAAAAGAAGGGAAATTTCCTCGTGGGGCCTGGCCTAAGCTTTACCTCCCAAGAACCACCCACCTGGTCGGGGATCATTTTGGGGGACGGGGTTTTTGCCAAAGGACTTGGCCTGAGCTCTACGAGGATGCCACCCCCTGTATTTTGTATCTTTTGGGGGAACCCCATTAAAGAACTCCTCATTCTGGTCCAAAGCTCAGGGGAGCGGTGGGGCTTTTTCACTCAGAGCCTGCTTTGACTCCCACTCAGAATACAGCGCTTTCTCTGTCAATAAAGCTTTTTGTTAGGGGAATTTTATTTTCTTTTTTTTTTTTTTAGTATTTTATTAAAATTTTGTGTGTTATAGGTTATTTTTTATTATTTCTTCAGCAAATTTTTTCTAACTAAAAGTATGTCTCCATTTTAACCACACCTGACCAGAACCATAGGATGTGAAAATTTTTGTTCAATCGGGTCCAACTCTCTGTGATTCCATTTGGAGTTTCTTGGCAAAGATACTGGAGTGGTTTGTCATTTCCTTCTCCAGCTCATTTGACAGATGAAGAAACTGAGAAAAATGGGGTTAAGTGATTTGTCCAGGGTCACACAGCTAGTGTCTGAGGCCAGATTTGAACTAGTCTTCCTGACTTATGACTAGCACTCTATTCACTGGGCACCCCTAGCTACTCTGCCACCTGGCTATCCTCAAACCTTAGCCATTACTTAGATAGCCTTAAAACTCAACCCTGAGTCCATGAAGGCATGTAAACCTTTCTCAACCAGTTTGTGAAATCTCCAAATGTAGTTTATTCTGCAGCCTCACTGAATTTACCTATAGAGCAGACCTGCACAATTTGGCAGTAGATAGGGGCCAAAATTAAAATAGGCTGAACTTCTGGCTGCAGATAGGGTTAGACTAGAGACAGACTGACAATAGTTGGTTGGTTGCTGGTCCTGTGACAGGAGCGTGCACAATGGTGGAATGCCATGCAGGAACAACTTTCCAGAAGAATGCTACTGTGAACAGCTCTTAAGGTTCTGATTACACAGTATGGTGAATTCTATTCCATAAGAAATCAAAGCAAAACATTCACAGAAAATCAAGGTACAACATTCACAATATTACAACTTATTACAGAAAATCACAATGTAGTATTCACAACAGATTATCATTAAAATGGTCACATAGTTTCCACCAAAGTGGTCATAATATTTAGAACAAAGAACAATCATCTCAAAGCACAATAGTCAAATCTTCCACTCATGGGGAACACTAAGTTAACTCAATCAGTCACTTATCAATCAATTACTAAGTAACATTAATACATATACCCTCCACCCCTAGGTCTCTAGTAAACTACAATTTCATCATTACTCAGTATCCAGGGAGAGGTCTTTTCATCTTGACTTGGGGTTCTCAGATCCCAGATTCTACCTGGATTCACCAGACTGTCACCTGGGTTCAATGGCAGACAGTTCCCAGTTCTTTGTCTAGCTCTCTGGGCAGGTCCTGCTCTACAATGAAGTTCACAGGGTCCTATCCATTTCAAATCTTTCATAATTTCTGCTTCTGGGAATTCAAGGCTCAACCAAGCCACAAACAGAAAGTCTCAGCATCCCAATCATGCTTCCTGGCTTCTGCTTCCTCAGTCTTCTCCTGGGCTCCTCGTTCCTGGTTCCTGCTCCTCTGTTACCTGGGCTCCTGGCTCTAGGATCAGAGCTCCTGGCTCAGAGCTCCTGGGCTCCTGTTCAGAAGAAGCTCCATCACCACAAGTTCACAAGAAATTCTGGCTCAATTCTCCATTCTCTCTTCTGTAGCTGCTCTGCCACCAGATGCTGATTCCAAGAAATTCTGACTGTGCCTCTCTGGGGCTTATCTTATATGCACAGCATTAGCTTCCTGTTTCAGCCAACTCCTTCCTGTTACATCAGTAACAGGAGACAGGAGTTCATAACCTTCTGTTTCCCCAACAGAGGCTTGATCAGTTACAAAGGGCTAAGTACCTGCTACCTTTGCCAACACAAAGGGATCTTCAAATTCAAATACATTGCCATTACAAGTGGCAACCCTACATTTTTCATGGACCACCTGAAATCTTTTGTCAGGGCCACAAGCAGCCTGCTGTAGAGTTGTTTGATTAGGTTTGTTTACTTAGGAGAGTTATGATGTGACTGTTTAACTGGTTTTGTTCAATTTTATGACATTGAAGGAAGTGTTGGGGTTATGGATCTCTAACTTTTATGGTCTAAAAGAAACATATAAGATTGTAATATGTAAATGAATTATTTCTCTGCCACTTGTGATTTTGTCTTGTCAGAATCCTCAGTTACTGAGGTTTTTTCTGAGACTTGAATCTATGCTTGAGCACAATAATACAATATAGGTTTTTTACCTCTTTGATTTTTGGGTTGTGGAAAATATATATTTAGTAGCAGTTGCCTACTACATAAACTCAGACATTTCTTCTGTATCATTTTCTTACATGTGGCTCATTTTGAGCTTTACCAGCATCTACCTCTCAGATGTTGAGGTCATATGTATGTGCACAATGTTAACAAAGGGTCTTAGATCAAGATCATAGGAGGAAGTAGGGATCTTTCCCACAGGGCCCGGCATGAACTTTTCCAGGGTGCTTTCTCTATGATATCTGAATCTTTTTCATCTTGAGAGTGAATAAAAAGATTTTTCACACAGGTCCTGACCTGAGCTCAACCATTTTCTACCTCTGATATCTGACTCATATTTCTCCATAGAGAGATCAGGAAATATAGATCCACAACAGAGAGAGCAAAGAAGGCTTTTTCACATGGGGCTTGGTTTAAACTCAGTCAGCATAAACCTCTGAGATGGATGAGCATTGTTTGTCACTAGATGGATGGAGATCTGAGGGTAAATAATGATATTTTTTCACATGGCTTAGCCTGAGCTTCACCACATTCTACCTCTGGGTTGTTTGAGTCATACTTACCTCTAGAGATATTGAAGCACAGACATTCTAAAAGGTAAGGAGCAAATAGGGATTTTTCCCCCAACACTGGCCCAGGCCTGTGCTCTTATCAAAATCCACCTCTTTTATTTCATATTTCACTTTAGAGGAAGCAAAAGATTCTAGATCTAGATCTGCTTGTAGACATTGGGATTTTTTTCCCTAAGCTGAGCCTGACTTCTAAACAGGGTATAAGTGAGGTACATCTGATACTGATTTATCTTTGGAAGGATCACCAAATTGTAATATTATAGTTTGAAGATGAAAGTAAGGATTTTCCCACAAAAGTCTTGACCTGAATTCTGCCAGCATCCACCTCTGGCATATCTAAGGCATGTACTTTTTCTAGAGGGATCCGTGGTTCAATAGAATAAAAGGAGCAAAATAGGACTTTTCACACAAGGCTAGATTGGAACACACAGTTTTCACACAAGGTAGTTGGAAACATCTACCCCTGGGTTATCTGATTCCTATTTATCTCTGGAGGAATCAAAAGATCCTAGAGCTCCTTGAATAGAAGGGAATGGAATTCCTGCTCCTCTCCCCCCCCCACACACACACACAAGGCCTGGCCCAATTTCTATCAGTGTCCACCCCTGGGATTTTTCATTTATATTTATCTCTAGAGAGAACAGAAGAATCTTTGCTTTTGGAGTGGGCATAGGGATTTTTCATACTTCATATGTCCTAATGGCAGTCAGAGAACCCCTCTGGGATATTTAATAGCTTTTTTTTTCCCTCTAGAAGAATCATCGAATCATATATTTAGAGATTGCAGAGTAAATAAAAGACTTTTATTCCCCACATGGGGCTTGGCCTGAGCCTTTTTTTTTTTTTTTTGCTTTTTGGAGGGCAATTGGTGTTAAGCGACTTGCCCAAGGTCACATGGGTAGTAAGTGTGTCAAGTGTCCGAGGCCGGATTTGTCCTGAGACTTAAAAAAAAAAATCATACTTTTTTTTTTTATTGGTCATATTACAAAAGCACAGAAACACCACCTGATGGAGGAAAAAGAAAAGGCAGCTCTCCCAGCATCCCTTTTGGGATGCTGAAGCATATTAATCTAATTGCTTGTGGGAGCAAAGATCTAGAAATGGAGGGAGAAATAGGGTTTTTTTTTAATACAAGGTCTACTGAACTCTTGTAGTATCCACCTCTGAAATATTCTAGTCTTACCTCTAGAAAGACTATAGGACCCTAGATCTAGATTAGAAGCAGTAAATAGGAAATTTTTCATGCATGACTGAGTCTGATCTCTGTCAGCGTTCCTCTTTAGGATATAGGAGGCATGTACTTCTCTAGAGGCATCAATGCATCAAAGATCTAGAACAGGAGAAGTAAATGGTATTTTCACAAAGGGCGTGGCCTGAGTTCTTCCAGAATCCATCTCTGGTAAAATCAATCACATTATCACAGGAAATACTGATTTTTCAGAGAGTAACTTGTCTGAATTCTAAAAGAATCTGACTTTTGGATATCTATCATACATCTTTTCTCTCATGGAATCAAAGGTGTCATATATGGGCCTAGAGCTAGAAGAGGACATGAGGATTTTCCAAACAGACTATCAGAGGCATATTCAATTTCAGTGGATGGAAGAATTCTAGTTCTTGAGATGGTCCTAGCAATTTTTCTCTCTGCATGTGTCCTGCCATACTTAAGAGCCATGTCTGAAATATCTGACATAAGGCTCTAGAAGGAAACAGGATCCTACATCTAGAGATTGAAGAAAAAATATGAATTTTACCCGGAAGGTCTATCCACCTGAGCTATTTCAACATCTGAGTCATGTTGTATTCTAAAAGTTTGGTTGAAGGATCATAGAAAGCGGGCAACAAAAGGAAAAAAGATAAATTTTCACAAAACCCTCAGTGTCACATTTACACAGTTCTGATGGTATCCCAAAGATTTTTATACAGGGATCAAAGATTCACCAATCTAGAGCTCAGGAGAAAATAGTGACTTTTTTCCCCAAGGACTCTTGGGGACTCTTGTCTTAAGGACTCTTGTATCATTGGTACAAAGCTTAGTTTGGATATAGAAAATTGCCCCTCTGGCCCCAGACTGACCTCATCCAGAATCCACCTTTGGGGCACCCGACTTAATCGCCTACACAGGATCACAGATACAGAGCAAGGGAGGCAAAGAGAAGGGAACAGGCATTTGCTAAGTACATATTTCATACTGGGCTAAATTCTTGAGAAAATTTATATTATTAGATTCTCATATGGCAAATGGACATATAGATCCTTCACTGAGAGTGTGGCCAGAGTTTTACCTGACTTCAGCTCTGGATTACTGAATTATAATATCTGTCCCTACAAGAATGAAAAGGTCATAGTCCTAGACCTGGAGCATCTGACTCATTTGGCTATAGGGCTTAACTTGACCTTGATCAGGATTCCGCTCTAGAATATCCAAGTCAGATTTGTCCCATCACATATCTGTGTTAATGGAGACACTCAATGATTTTTCACCCTGGTCCTGGCCTGTGCTCTATACTAACATCTACCTCTGGGTAACCTGAATTATATGGGGCTCTAGAAGAATTAACCACACCATCTAAAGTAGCAGTGAAAATAAAGGTTTTTCATGCAGGGCCTGGTTTGAGCTTTGTCATCATCCCTTTCTGGGATATCTGAGGCATATTTCTTTATGAAAGGATAACAGTATTTTAAATCCAGAATTGTGTTTAGATGTAGAATTTTTTTCCTTTAATTTTAAAGTGACATATTAATGGTTTAGAACAGTACTGGCTGTACAGAAGGGCAATGATTGCCTAACTATTCGGCACTTATTAAACTCAGGAGATTGAAATCATAGAGAATTAATAAAATTAGATTATATTTTAAGTCTAATCAAATGCCCTGTGTGTGTTACGTATAACATTCCTACCCTTTACTGATCTTGGGGTGGGGTGGTGGCCTACAGAGGCTTTTTTGACAAGCTTTTGGTATATCATGTTTGCTATGGATTTTGAAAATGGGAGATTCAACATCAAGGAAGGAGTCACAGCATCTTGTGACACTTAGCAAAGCAGCTTGAGCTGATTCACCATCTGCAAAGGAAGCCATATATGCATTGTAATAATTGCCCAAGATGTTATCTTTTCCTCCTGTTTGGACAGGGACTTGAGCCAGAATATGAAAGGCCATTCCTGAGCCACTTAAATGGGAATTAATTAATTGGAGTAATTTCTAGGCATCCAGCTGGGGGTCGGAGAATGTTTCACCTGTAAGTAATGCTACTTCTTCTAGTTGTTTGTGAGCTTCTACTAAATCTGCAGGGATTTGGGTCCGTGAGTGAGTAGATGTAGCACTAAAATACACTTGCAAATAAAGGGTAGGAGCAGGAGGACATTGACCCTGCTTTTCGACATAAGCATCATAGGCTGCTTGCACTAGACATTGTCCTTGCAGTAGAGACCACTGCATGATCATACTTGGAAATTATCTCAGCACACATTTTCTGGACTGATTCAGTGGAGCATGCTAAATGTGATACAAATGTAATGTCCTTATAATGTTGGGCAATTTTTGTTATTAGGTCTTGTTGTGTTAGTATTCTTTGACTGATTTCGAGATTGGCATAAATTAGTTTCTCTAAGTTGAGCAAATCTCTGTCATCTTCATGTTTGGGTTCATTTATCTGCATGCTTGGTTGTTGTCTAGTGGTTGTGGCTTCTTGTGGGAGGGAGGGAGAATCTGGTACATGGTATGATCCACTGAGTATTTGATCTGTATCCAGTGCACTTGTCAAGAGGGCTTCTGAGTAGGTCCCCAAGAAATCTGGTCCACATTGTTGCCCTTGACCCATTGCCATTTAGGAGAGATAATGTTAGTCTTCATCTGGCATAGACATTTTTCACTTGGGGAATCCATGTCAGGACATATGAGCCCTATTTGTTTCCAAAGGGATAATTAAATAGATTTGGGGTACAGGGTGCTCCATAGGACCTGCCCAGAGCTTTGCAAGCATCCACATCAAGGATATCTGACTCCCATTTGTCTCAAGGGGGATCTTCATATACTTAACATAGAGCAGGGGATGGAAATAGGGATTTTTTTAAAATCACTGCTCGGTAACTATGTTAAACACATAGTTAAACACTATGTTAAACACGTATTATCTAGCTGGGAAGAATAATCAACAGGGAGAGACCTGGGATGGTATAAAGCGATGGGCACCCAATGGCCTAGTATGAGCTCTACCAGTATTCTCCTCTGGGAGATCTGAGGCACATACTCCTCTAGAGTCATCAGTGAATCAAAGATCTTGAACAGGAGGAATAATGGAGATTTTGCTTTTCATCTATAACCTGACCTAAGCTCTGTCAGCATTCATCTCTGGGATATCTGAGGCACATACTCCTCTATCAGAATCAGAAAATCCTAGATCCAGAAAAGGAGGGGTAAATAGGGATTTTTCACCTAGGACTTGGTCTCAGTCCTATATCTGTTTTATGGGAGCTATATTGTATTTCTCTTTAGGAAGATCATAAACCCTGAGTTGGAAGCTGAGATAGGGATTTTTCACACAAAACCTGGCCTGAGTTACTAGGGGACTTCCAACATACATATTGATACTCCTTCAAGCACCCTAACTTCCCAATTTCTCAGTTTGTTTCCTATTATCTAATCCTCCATCCCACCTTAGCTATACTCAGGTGATGTGTCATGAATGCCTCTGACATTATAGCAACTTTTAATAGTGGGATTCTTTCTTTCTTTGCTTGTTCTTCAAGCTTATTTTCTAACCTCAGAGTTTATGTTCACGACCAAGTTCTGCACACTTCTGTAGAGAATATCTATTATTACTTTCTTGGGTTATTGAGTCTTGTTTTACTCAAAGCTCTCAGGGGCAGCTCAGTGTGGGGAATCTTTAGGATTTCAATGTTCTGATCCAAGGAAAAGTTGTATTGTTGACCTTATGGTGTGAGCTCTGCTAGTTCCTGATCTGGGTTTGTATTCAGCCCCTAGAAGCCATCTGGAAAGCTCCACTGATTCAGAGTGACACAATTATATAAGCTTCCCTTTTTCTGGGATTCTTGCATTTGTTCTTCCTCTGCAGGCTTGAGACTGGGTTATAGGTTGGAATTGAGTCACTGCTCCATTCTTGAGGTTAGAACCACACACCTGCTTCTTGTTTGGCTAGGGCTATGACTGTTTCTTATCCTAGAAGTAATGCTACTGCTGCTCTTAGGTTCCCACCTCAGTCTGTCTTGGAACTTAGACCCAGAACTGGACAGTGAGTGACAGTAGCCAAGTGGCAGCTGTCCCTGATTTCTACGCTAATTTTGGCCTCTGCTGCATCTGGGGCCTCTTTTTGCCCATGTGCACAGACTCCCTGTGCTAGAATGCTTGATGCACAGTGTACTCTTTGCCAGTGTCTTGTAGACACTGTGGCCACAGACCTCTCTATCTTGCTATTATGAATTGTGTTGGATGTGCTGGAAAAATAACTCACTATGATTTCATAATCCTATATGCTCCATTTTCTAGATTTGTTTGGAGGAGTTGTGAGAGGAAACTCACTCTACTTACTGCCATTTCACCATCTTTATTATAATCTCAATGTCCTTAGGTTACTTGCTCTGTCATCATGGCAGCCATGAAAGAAAGCCTGACTGCTGTCTCAGAAATTAAAGGAAGGCCTCCTTCTACCTTCCTCTCCCTTAGTTGGTGTACTGCTTTTTTTAGGCCCTAGTGGGATCAGAAAAGGGACAGCACAGGAGAGTAAGAAGAATTCTTTGCCATGGGTCCTTTCCATCTGCCTTGTACCTCAAATTTTCCATGTGTGTTGTCACCCCATTGAGAATGCAAGTTACTTGAGAGCAGGGGCTATTTTATTTTGCTGTTTGTATCCCTGGCACTTAGCACAGTACTCTGAACATAGTAAGTGCCTTAATAATTGTTTTTTCATTCATTCATTTGTTCATAGTACAGTGTATCTTAGAAGAGATGACTCGCCGGGTCAGTGCTAAGGATTGGCTTGTAGACTGCCTCTGCCAGAGCCAGCCTAATACTTTATCTTAAAAGTAACAAGGAATTGGGGGTAGGGAATAGATAGCTCTTTAACAGACAATAGATTGCATCTTTTATATATATATCTGTGAATGAGAAAAAAAGTCTTTTGACAAATGTCAACACATATGCCTTCCTCCTTGTGATAGGAAAAATATTCAATTTGCTAGCTCTAAATTCTCAAGAGAAATAAATATGGCAAAATGTTCTATTAATATTTTTAACCTGAAAACAAATGTACACTAACCTGAAACCACTTTTCTGTATTTGCCTCAAATGGCTTTTTTTTTTAAAAAGCAATTGGGGTTAAGTAACTTGCTCAAGGTTACACGGCCAGTTATTTCTGGGTGTGGTGCAAAGTATCTGAGCCCAGATTTGATCCCAGGTCATCCCGACTCTGGGACTGGTGCTCTTACTCACTGTGCTATCTGGCCGCCCCTCAAATGGCTTTTCAATGGAGTGGATAGAGTGCAGTAATTAAAGTCAGAAAGACCTAGTTCAGACATTAGTTATATGACCTGGGCAAGACTTCATATCTATGAGTCTTAGTTTCTTCATTTGTAATTTACCCCAATATCATCACTCTCCTCTAATCTTCAGTCTTTCCTTGTTTACCTTTTCCTTCCTTGCAGTGTACAGGTATCTTTTAAAACCCTCACTAGGCCCTGTAATTCCTTCTAGTCATATGTCTTTTCTTTCTCCTCCCTTTCTTGCCACATTCCTTGGAAAAAACCTGCACTGCATACTTCCACTTCCTGTCTTCTGTAAAAAAAAAACAAAAACAACCACACCAAAAATCTTGCTGCCCTAAGGATCCCTCCATTGAGACTCATGCAAACCAAGTTTAATCTTGTGGGACACTGATCTCTAAAACAGAGCATCTGGTCTTTCTTGTATTCTCTGACTCATTAGGGCCCAGAACAGAGTAGAACTCTAGGCATAATCACTTTTTAAAAGTCTAGGTTTGACTCATGTCTAGTGTTTCTCCAACAGGGATTAATGGAGTTCCTTTAAGAAATGTAAGGTATAAGACACCTACTTGTATATTTCACCAAAAACTTAATGTTGCTCAGCGGCTAATAATTTTTGGCATAGACCTCCTCACCAAACCACCCCCACCCACATTATGGGGAATGAGAGAGAACAAACTGCCCAAGAGGACCAACTAGAAGTATCTGATTTTGTGTGCTTTTTAGCAAGAAGCTCACAGGAATGGATATTGGCAGCCCAGGCCCAGCCATGTTCCTTAGAAAGGGTGCTCATGGTTATATCTCTTCTAACCTTTGATACCTGAGTTCATTACTTTAGTGAAATGTTTCTCTCCAAAGCTACCAGTGATCTCTTAATTGTCAAATCTAATAATTTATTCTCAATCCTAATCCTTACTGAACTCTCAACAAAGTTTAGCATTGTTAACAGACGATCCTCTCCTTTTTCTTACTCTCTCTTTGATAGATTTTTGTGACTTTCTGCTCTCTTTCTACTTGTCTGACCACTCTTCAGTCTTCAGCTGGATTGTGAGCAAATTATGGTCTCCAACTCTGGGTATACCCAATCCAAGACCATATCGTTGGCCTTTTGCTCTCTTTACACTCTTACTTGCTGCTCTCATCAACCACGCAGAGAGATTCTAGTCTCTCTTAGACATTTTGAATGGAGACATCTCCAACATATGTCAAAAATAGAACCTTTTACCCCCCAAAACTTAGCTTTCTTCAAAACTTTTCTATTTCAGTTGAATGTACCATAATCTCTCCAGTGACCCACCAATTTCCATGTTAATCTCTACTACCCACTCTTCCTTATCCCACCTATCCACAAAATTTGCCAATTTTGCCACAAAGATTTTGCACTTGATTATTGACAAAACTTGTCATTTTAATTTTACGTCTCTTGCACGTTACCTCTCTACTCAGACAGCCATCACCCAGTCCTAAACATTCATCTCTCAATTCCATTGTTGTAACAGCTTCCCAGTTCATCTCTTTGACTCTAATTTCTTCTCACTCCCATCCATCTTCTATATCAATAGTGCCACTCTCAGAATAGAAATGGGCCACTAATCCATATGTAATCCTACTGGCCATAAAATGAAATGTTATCTATGTTTTATTTTGTTTTTATTTATTTTGTAAAATATTTCCCAGTTACATTTTAATCTGGTTCAAGCCACTCTCAGGATTGTTGCTTAACACTTTTACTTTATAAACCTGCCAAAGGAGTCTTTTCTTAAGACACAGGTTCCTCCTTCTTTTCCCCCACTCTGGTAGGATCACATTTCAGCTTTTCTGTCCGGCATTTAATCCTCTTCACAATCTGGACCCAGCCTATATTTTCTGCATTATTGTACAGTACTACCTTCCATGCACTCTGTGATCCCAGCAAAACTGCCCTTCTTGCTGTTCCTCCAACACATCACGCTTACTTCTCTTCTTTGCATTTGTGCTGGCTGTTCCCCAGGCCTGAGATGTACTCTTGACTCCCCACTGACTATTGGAATCCCAAATTCAGGTTAAGGAATACCTTCTGCAAGAGGTTTTTCCTTGTCTATCCATTTGGTAACTATAACCCGACCCTGTGTAATTACAGATTTTATTTTGTTTTGCATATACCTTTAATATATGCACACTTTGCTTCCCTCTTTAGAATATAAACTCCTTGATAGCAAGGGCTGTAATGTTAATGGGATTTAAGATCTTCCTACCCATTAATACACCTCACCTAGAGCCCATTAAGGGAAGCTTGCTTAGGGAAGACTTGCTTGTAGGAAGGCTTTCACACCTTTTGTTAATTTCTAGGCACTGAGTCATGAGGGTTGTGATGCCCTCTGGCTCTAAAAATGGTATATATGCTCAGAGGTTAACATTTTGCTTTGGGGCTCACTCACTGGAAGAATGTTCTTATGATTTGACCAGATGAGACTCTGGGTAGCTATTAAGGATTTCCAGGCTTTGAAAAAACCCAGGTACTAATGCTTTTCTCTCTGGTAACTATGTATGTATTGCCTTGGTCAGACAGTTGAAACTGTCTGTTACTCTGTGTTAATTTCTCAGAGAGAAGCCCTGTCTATTGGTCTTTATTTCTCTCCTTGTATTTTTTCTGTTTTTTTTTTGTCTAAATTTTCTCTGAAGTTCAGGGTGCTGATTCTTCACCCTGAACTAATAAGTGTAATTAAAAAAGATTGTTGACCCCTTGAAAGGCTACCTTTACTAGTAAAGCAGATGTAAGAACCTGTGCTAGCAGCCAGCCTGGGTATGCCAGTGTGGTTGCTGTTACAAAGGCTGGCACTTTTATGTTTCTATCCTTAGTAAATAGAACAGGGTCTGGCATATAGTAGAAGCTTATTAGGTGCTTATTTATTGATTAGGTAAATTGAATTTATTTAGGATTATAATAGACTGTATCTCACAGAGTTGTTTTAAAGATATGTAAAACCCATTATAAATATCAGATATATAATATATAAATAAATATTATATCTATAAATATATATCACATATAAATGTGGGCTCTCGTTGTTGAATAGCAAATGGTCCATAAAAAACTAAAGAATTCTATTTATTATTTATATATCCTTAAGTTTTCAATGAATATTTATTAACCACTCCTGTGTGTTTTAGGCATTAGAATACAGCCAAAGTTTAGATAAGGCACTTTCTCTGCCTTCAAAGAGCTTACAGTCTAACCACAGGTAGAGGCACACAGATGGCTATAATATTCAGCATTACCTGGTGAGTATATTAACCAAGTGAAGAAAAATGTGTTATGTGAAGTCCAAGAGGAAATACTATCACCACCACAGAGTTATACTCTCTAAGTATATTTAAAATATCTGAGTAATCAGATTAATTTTTTTTCAGGTTTCATGGAGTCATGGAGACATATGAAAGGAATCAAAATAATTTGCTTATTTATGGTGAGTGGTGCTGTGTAGGTTCACGGATGGTTCAAATATATTCCCCTGAGAAATGTGTTAGTATTGATCAGTCAGAACACAAGAAGACTTTGGATATTATATAAGTGCCTTCATTTTGTCATGTTGAAAATAGTAGACATGAATTGCTAGTCACTAACAAGGGGGATTAATGACACAGTGAAGAAAAAAATAAACTAACAAATTCAGTCTGCTATATGGGTTGGACCAAATCTTAAAGACTTAAGATCTTTACCTTACATCTTCCCCAGCTGACTGTTTCTTCCTGTGCCCTGAGCTTTTTCCATTCTACTTTGAGAAAAATGAAGTGGCTACTGGGATATATTCAAAGAGCCCAGGAAACAAAGCAGGATAATTGAATATGGATTAGTTGCAGCAGTTTTTCAAAGGTCTGAGCCTTCACTTATGAAATTCATGCACAGAAATATAAATCTAACAAAAAAAAATTGAAACAGTGATAGTCTGAATCCAAGATCTTACCCTTGTTGTTTCAGTAGTTCTGTTCCCTGGGGGCTAAGTCCCAATTCATTTAGGTAAGAGCTATGCCCTTACACAACTATGCAAACTAAATGCTTCTTTTTCCTTAACTTGGAGAAGTGAAGCTTATTCAGATGTTTTCCTTTCTTCCTTCTCTCTCTACCTCCCTTCTTCCCTTCCTTCCTCCCTCCCTTCCTCCCTCCCTGCCTTCCTTCTTGCCTCCCTTCCTTTCTTGTCTTATTTACCTAGGTTGGAAATTCCGTGGCCACTTAACATGCTGTTCCTAATACTAATAAACATAGTAACTTTAAACTGCTACGGTACATTTTTGTTAACTGAGCAAGTTAACCCCTCCTTAGGCAGCCTGGTGGTCTTCTACTCCTGGAGGCTTATTGTATTAGTAGCAGACAGTATGAATCCCTTCTTCAGCTTTAGTCTGACTGCAGCTCAGAACTCCTGAACTCAATATACCATCTTCAACCTCCTTAGCATTCAAGAACTATAGGCATTCCTAGCTTTATTTCTTAACAACCAATGACTGCTCAACTATTTGGAGTGACTCTTATCCATCCACTTATGTCTCTCTGATTGCTGAAAAAAATCTTATTCACAATTTTTTTTTCAAAACAAATGTTTCCATTTATTCCAGGATTCTGAATATTTTAATTCAATCCATTCCAATGTTTAGATAAGACATAGTCTTCGTCATTAATTCATTTGTAAAATGACGGGGCTGGACTGTTAAGGTCCCTTCCAGTTATAAATCTAAGACCCTACCTAACTTCTTGACATCAAGGACTGTTACATTAATAGATGATTAATAAATGCTTATTGAGTTGAATTCCTCACTTATTAGCCAGTTCATAACCCTGCCAATGGAAGAGTGGCCTATTTTTATAAAAACTATAAATTCAGTGATTTACATGCTGGAAGACCAGTTTTATCTCACAGCTTTCTATTGGAATTACGAAAATAGAGACCAGCACAATTTGGTTTTATTAAAATGGCAGAGTTGGCAGCCCTGGTTCTCCTGATCTTTTTCTGCAAGTTAGCTGTTTAAGAAATTGACTATAGAAAGTGAACTAAGGGGCTTAAGAGCAGAGCTAACCCGTTTGACAGGATATAATGCAGAGACTTGCATTCAAATGAGCTATGCCACTTCACAACTGTGTGACTTTGGACAAATCCCTTCTATTACTCTCAGACTAGTTTTCCTTATTTATAAAATGAGGTTAATGATACCTGCCCTGCTTTCTGTGTAGGATTGTTGTGAGGATAAAAAGACATAGTGGATATCAAAGCTCTATGTAAATTGAAAAGCTATAGAAAAAGGGATATAGCTATTGTTCGTTATTACCATTTTCATGATCAATTTCAGCAGCTCTTGCCAAATCATCCCTGTGGTGATCCACAAAAATTGTTAAAATGACTGGAATGGACAGGCTATGCTACTGGTGCTTCTTTTTATATCTATAGACATAAAGTGCAGCTGGTTTTAAAATTTATAATACTGGCACATTAATTTTCTCATTAAATCTCTTGTCCTTCATGGACAAGAGCATTATAATGCAATGACTAATTTGAGAGGATGATTTTTTTTCACGTTAGTAACTAATCCTCTTCCTACTTCCATTAATTCCCATGTAATGGATCTGAACAAGGAAAACGAAGCATCTGGATGGAACTTACTGGGTTAATTTGCCCTTTAACAACAATAACTTATATTTATAGAAACACTTTAAAGTTTGAAAAATTCTTTCCTCACATCAGACCTGTGTTGTAGGTAATATGAACATTTGTATTTGCCTGAAGGACCAGTTTGTTAGAACTTGGGTTCAAATCACAAGGTGCTGGCTGTGACTAACACCAGAGACCTAAGGTTATGGAGTGGTGAGGTTTATTAGAAGGAAATACAGGAGGAGGGATCATTCAGCATTCTCTTGCCGTAGTGGATATATGTAGCTACAAATAAAACCCTGAACTAGTGTCCCATACAACTGTGGGTTGCCCTAGAACCCAGACTCTGGGTGCCTAATGGAGCCTATTAATAATGCAACTAGGAATTTGCAGCAGTAGTCAGTACCATAGCCCTGCACACTAATGAATTTAATCCCTTTGGGGAAGACAGAGTTTTATACCCTAAAGAAGGGCTGGATGGAAATATACTGGAAGTGTCTTAATGATGTCTGTAAGATTAGTCTTAAGGCACCAAAAGAAGTCTAGGACAAACTTATGACCAAAGAGGTGTTACTTATTTTGTTTTTGAGAGGGGATCAGGACCCAGGAGAAGCTAATTTCTGGTAAACAATCTTAAGCAGAAAATCTGAATTCAAAGCATAAGTATGTGACTATTTTACAGAGTTAATGGAGTTAGCTTAATAAATAACACAATTGCAGAACTCAATATTATTCCCATTTTATATATGAGAAAGCTAGGGCTGAGAAATGTTCAATCCTTTGCCTGTGATCACATAGCTATTAAGTTATTGGGTCATAGAATTTGACTCTAGAAAGATCCCTTAGAGAAAATATAATCTTGACCTCTTCACTTTATAGGCAAGGCCCAGAGAGGAAAGGTGAATTGTTCAGGGCCCCATTAAGTATTAAATAAAAGAGCCAGGATTTAAACCAAGATCCTGTGACTCAAATGCCCAACTTCATTTTGCCACACTGTACTGCCTCTTTAAAGGTAAAAAATTTTTTTGGTTAATATTTAGGATTAAAAGAAAAAATGAGAATCCCAAAGGTGAGGCTGTTTTCATGGTAGAATTATGTTGAATAGCACCAGCACCTTCTGGCTGGCAGCCAGTAGCACAGATCTGGTGGTTTTCCACACTTTCCCTTTTCCAAGAGAGTGGAAGGATGAAAAACTGACTCAATTAACTAAACCCTAGGCAGCTAATTAGCATTCCGAATAAGTATAACTGGAAAATCACATTCTTTCCAAAGTCTCCACAGCAAAATGATCTTGGCAGCCTGGGAGTGGGGTGTAAATAATTCATTGACCTTTGCCCATTTAGAGGGTGAAAGGCCAATCTAGGTAGTCTCTAATTTGAAGTATTCACATTTCGTAGCTCAGATTCTATGAGCTAGACAGTACCCTAGCAATCACCTAGTCCAACTCTTTGATTTTTCAGAGAAGGAAATTGAGAGACTAAAGAATGCAAATGATTTACCCAAAGTCCCCCAAAATTTTAGTATCAGAACTTAGACAAGAATCTAATAAGGCACAGAGAAGGGAGAATGAAAGCTATTTATGAGGAACAGCAAAAATAACTAGTTTAACTGGACTGAAAATGTGAAGAAGAATGATAATAGGTTAAGCCTAGAAAGTTAAGTTAGAAACAGGAAGTTAAATTACACAGAATTATCTTAGAATGTGTAAAACAGGTGTGCATCTCCACCTCACAGAATGCTGGACATGAACTGCCCCCTCATTTGTGGCTTAGTCTCACTATCTACTCTGGTGTTTTGAGCTGTTTTTCAGTCACTTCACCCTTAACTATAGCTTGAAAATAAGCACTAAAATGACTTCCTAAATCCCCTTATTTTTATGAAACTGCTACTTGTCCCAAGGTATAAATTAACCTGTGACAAAGGTCACTTCCATCTTTTTTTTTTTTGTATGTGGAAAGATTTAATTTTTATACTGGTGACTTTACAGTCATTTCCAAACCATGCTACCTATTGTCTGGCCATCCTCCATATTCCCTCTATCCCACTTCTGCCAGAACCGATGCTCTCTGCCCAGATACTGCATGTTCTAATAGGTGATCTCTTACCTAATCTTCCCTGGAACCAAGCTTCCACGATGTTCCTGGCCATTTCCAAACTATTCACAATAACCTCTCTCAACCCCACCTTTTAGCTCCCCTTTATGTGCTGTCTTCCTCTTTTTGAAAATAGGTTTCTTGCAGGCAGTTCCTTTTTGCTTATTTTTATTAGTACCTTCAGTACTTAGTGCAGTTCCTAACATGTAGTTAGCACTTAATAAATGCTTTATTATTCATTCATTTATATAGATTGACCTTTTTATTTAAATCTTACTCCTTTCAAGGGAAGCAGGGCTTCTTCCAGCTGCAGCTTGTTAAAGTTGAGGTAAGGAATACTCAACTGTGTTAGTAAAGAAAATTGCCCTGAAGTCCTAGAACAAGAAGGCAAAGCATAAATAGAAAAAAAAAAATCCACTGATCACTATCTGAAAGAGATTCCAGGAAGAAAACTTACAGGAATATCATAACCAAGTTCCAAAGCTCCCAGGTTAAGGAGAAAACATTGCAATCAACAAGAAAAAAAATTAAATATTGAGGAGCTACAATAAGGATTACCGAAGATCTAGCAGCTACTATGTTGAAAGACCATAAATCTTGGTATTCCACACCACATTCTAAGATATATCCCATAGAGCAAAAAGCTGATGTTACTATAGAAAGTGAACTAACGGGTGTAGAGCAGAGCTAACCTGTTTGACAGGATATAATGCAAAGACTTGCATTCAAACCAGCTATGCCACTTTGCAACTGTGTGACTTTGGACAAATCACTTCTATTACTCTCAGACAAGTTTTCCTTATTTATAAAATGAGGTTAATGATACCTGCCCTGCTTTCTGTGTAGGACTGTTGTGAGAATAAAAATTACAATCAAGGGTAACTTACCCAGCAAAGTTAAGTACAACCCTGAATGGAAAACAAAGAACATTTAATGAACTGAAAGACTATCAAATATTTGTGACAAAAACAAAACTTAAGGGAAAATTTGACATATAATATCCAGGGGAAATAGAAAGTAAACATTAAGGACCAATTATAAGTAACCCAATATTGCCATTCCTGTGTACAATGTTCTCTTAGTTCTGTGTACTTCATTTTGCATCATTTATGTATTTCCAGGTTTTTCTGAAACCATCCCCCTGGTAATTTCTTAGAGCATAATAGTATTCCATCCCAATCATACATTACAGTTTGTCCAGCCATTCCCTTCTAAATGGGCATCTCCTCAATTTCCAATTCTTTGCCACCACAAAAGAGCTACTATAAATATTTTTGTCTTTTTCCTTTTTTAAAAAATTTCTTTAGGGGGTGGCTAGGTGTTACAGTGAATATAGTACTGGCCCTGGAGTCAGGAGGACCTAATCTCAAATCTGGCCTCAGACACTTAACACTTATTAGGTCACTTAACCCCAAAAGAAAAATCTCTTTGGGATACAGACCTAGTAGTAGTATTGCGTGGTCAAAAGGGATGCCCAGTTTTATAGCCATCAGGGCATAGTTCCAAATTGCTCTACAGAATGGTTGGATCAGTTTATAACTCCACCAACAATACATTAGTGTACCAATTTTCCAAAATCTCAAAGATTTGTAATTTTGTTTTTCTGACATGTTGGTCAATATGATAAGTGTGAGGTGATAACTCAGAGCTGTTTTAATTTGCATTTCTCTTAGTGATGTAGAGCTTTATTTTTATGTGACTGACTGTTGATAGCTTTGATTTCTTCTTCTGAAAACTGCCTGTTATTTTCCTTTGACCATTTATCAGTTGGGGAATGGCTCACACTCTCATTAATTTGACTCAATTCTTTTATATTTGAGAAAGAGGCCTTTATCAGAAAAATCTGCTATGAATATTTTCCCCAATTTCCTGCTTTCCTTATAATCTTGGCTCCATTTGCTTGTGCAGAACCTTTTTAATTTAATGTATCAAAACTATCCATTTTATATTGCATAATGCTCTCTATCTCTTGTCTGGTCATAAATGCTTCCCTTTTCCCTATATCTGACAGGTAAACTATTCCATACTCCCCTAATTTGCTTATGATACCACCCTGTATGTCTGAATCATGTATTCATTTTGACCTCATTTGGGGTAAAAAATGGTGTGATTTGTCAGTCTGTACCTAATTTCTGCCAAACTGATTTCCACTTTGCTCAGAAATTTTTGTCAAATAGTGATTTCTTATCCCCAAATCATGGATCTTTGAGTCTGTCAAACACTAGAGTACTATGGTCATTTACTGCTGTGTATTGTATACCTAACCTCTTTTACTGATCCACTACTCTATTTCTTAGTCAGTAAAAACTTGTTTTGATGATAACCTCTTGGTAATACAGTTTGAGATCTGATACGACTAAGCTACCATTCTTCACATGTTTTCCATTAATTCCCTTGATATTCTTGACCTTTTCTTCCAGGTTTTTGTTGTTATTTTTCATTATTCTTGTTATTGTTTTTCTAGCTCCATAAATTTTTTTTGGTAATTTGATTGCCATGGCACTGAATAAGTAAATTAGTTTAGGTAGAATTCTCATTTTAATATAATGACAGCCTACTCATGAGCAATTATTTATTTTCCCAATTGCTTGGATCTAATTTTATTTATATGAGAAATGTTTTTTTAGTTGTGTTCATATATTTCCTGGGTTTGTCATAGCAGGTAGACTCCCAAATATTTTATATTGTCTGTGGTTAATTTATTATTTATTTATTTTTAGTTTTCAATATTCATTTTTTTTAAGACTTTGAGTTCCAAATTTCCCTCCCTCCCCAAGAAGGCATGCCTTCTGATACAGGCTATACATGTATAATCATATTAAGCATATTTCCACATTAGTCATGTTATAAAAGAAGAAACAGAACAAAAGGGTAAACTTTGAGAAAAAAAAAAGAAAATAGTATGCTTTGATCTACATTCCGACTCCACAGTTCTTTCTCTGGATATGGATAGCATTTTCTATCATGGGTCTTTTGGAATTGTCCTAGATCATTGTATTGCTGAGAAGAGCTAAATCTATCAAGGTTGGTCATTGAACAATGTTGCTATTACTGTGTACAGTGTTCTGGTTCTGCTCAATTCACTCAGCATCAGCTCAGGTAAGTCTTTCCAGGTTTGTCTGAAATTCACCTGCTCGTTATTTCTGATAGAACAACAGTATTCCATTACATTTGTATACCACAACTTATTTAGCTATTCCCCAATTGATGAACATCTGTAATGGCAAGCAAAATAGGATTTTTTTCCCTGTTTTTCTGGATGGAGTTTTAGCTAATCAAGTGCCTTTGAGCCTGCCTTTGATTGTATCAAGAGTCCCTAATTGGAAACAGTGTATGTTGTATTGCCCTAAATAGGCTTAAGGGAGTCTGAAGATATTCCCTGCCCTTAATAGGCCTAAGGGGATTTAAAGATCTCCTTTGACTTTAATAGAATGAATATCTATATGGGAGCCCAAGGTGGGAAGAGCTTGCAAAATGGGTGAAAGAAGAAGGAGCAGATAAGAGCATGAGCAGAGCTGGGAGCAGTCAGATCTGAGAGAGAATGTGATGTTGGTGCTCTGTCTGTTGATAGGTGTTACTTTCTCAGACAGAAGTCCTGTCTGTTGGTTTGTTTTTATTTCTCAGACAGAAAGTAAATTGAGATGATAGTACTTATAATGTGTGTAAATATAGTTGTAGCCATGTTAAGCTGTGTTTTCTTAGAAACAGAAACTGCAAAGAGCTTGGAGTGGAGCAGTCCCCATGAGCTGAGATATGGAACAGGAGCCAGTCCCAGTGAGCTGAGGTATGGAACACAAGTGGAGAGATGCCTGCCTGTGAATCCAGGCAAGAGTTGGGAATGGTCAGCCCATGGAGGAGGAGCTGTGGCATGGGGTTTGGAAGCCAACCTCAAGTCAAAATGAAAGAGGACTTTACATTTGATACTCTGTATTGACTGAAGAGATAGTGACTTACTGTGACCTAGAGGTAGATGGTATTTGTACTTTCTGCTATCCCTTAAGGATGATTATCTTAAGGATGACTGGAAGCCAGCCTCCAGTCAAGATGAAAGAGGATTTTACTTGGATACTGTGTATTGACTGAAGAGATTGTGACTTACTGAATGATATGTTTTGTTTAAGACTATATGGCCACCTTAGTAATAAGTTGTTATGTTACGTTGTTCTGAATGTTATGATTTAGTTTCTTGAATATTATGCTTTAGATTTTTGCTGAATAAATAGTTCATTATACTATGCAATTAGGCCCTTAAAGTTATTCATAGCAGCAGTCCTCAGGAGAGCTGCTCATGAATGACGTTACAACACCTTCTGTATTTCTATTTCTATGCTACCCCAGAAAGAGCTACTAGAAATATCTTTATATGTAGGGTTCCTTTTTCTTTTTTATGATCTTCCTGGGATATTGACTTAGTAGTGGTATTTCTGGGTCAAAGGTATGCACAGTTTTATAGCCCTTTGGTAGAGTTCCACATTGCTCTCCAGAATGATTGAATCAGTTCACAATTCCACCAACAATACATTAGTGTTCCAATTTTTCTACGGTTTCTCCAGCTCTTATCATCTTCCTTTTTTGTCAGATTAGCCAATCTGATAGGTATTATGTGGTACCTCAGAGTTGTTGTGATTTGCATTTCTCTAGTCAATAGTGATTTAGATCATATTTTTCATATGTCCACAGATAGCTTTAATTTCTTAATCTGAAAACCTGCGATTACTTTATATAAAATTTCACCTTCTCTCTTCCTGCTAGACTTTGTTGGTAATATAAAAAATTCTAATGATTTATGTGGGCCTTTTTTATATCCTACGTATCTGGTGAAGTTATTAATTATATCACCTAGTTTTTCACTTGATTCTCTATATGTGGTATAAGTGTACCATCATATCATCTGCATAGAGTAGTAATTTTGTTTCTGTTTCCTATTCTAGCACTTCAATTTCTTTTTTCTTGTCTTATCACTGTAGCTAGCATTTCTAGGACAATAATGAATAATAGTGGTGATAATAGGCATCCTTGCTTCACCTCTGATTTGATTGGGAAAGCTTCTAGCTTATCTCCATTACAGATAACGCATTCTGATGGCTTTTTAGATAGATACTACTTATCATCTTAAGGGAATTTGAATTTATTCCTGCTTTCTAGTGTTTTAATAGGAATGAGTGGAGTCAGAAGATTTTTGAACAAGTTCAATACTATAGTTTACTCAACCACACCTCAACTGATGAGTATTTCCTACTTTCAGGTTCTTTTTGTTTTGTTTTGTTTTGATACCACAGAAAAAGAGCTATTATAAACATCTTTGTAAAAGTGTGATGGAGTACTGTTGTGCTATGAGAAATGAGGAAAACCAAGATTTCAAAAAGACATGGACTTAGGAGAGCTGAAGCAGCTGAGTAAAAAGAGAAGAATGAGAAAAATTATTTATACTTGTAACATCAATGTGATAAAAATGAGCAATTTTAAGATTTTCATAAATGAATGAAGAATGAAATGAGTGGAATTAGAAAAATTTAGACAATAACACTAACATCATCAAACAACTTTGAAAACTATAAGAACTATGTCCAATATATTAATGAGTATTAATGATTCTAGGGGACTGGTGATAGAACATACAGGTCATTGATTTAGTATGCAGAATGAGACAAATGTATTTTTAATATAGCTAATAATTTTTTGTTTTATTATGCTTATTCATGAAAAAAAATTAGTTTTTTTTTCCCATGGGGTGAGGTTGGGAGGGAGAAAATAAGTTTCTATTATATTTTTAAAATAGGTGTTCATATGGAGGTGTTACAGATGTGGAATGTTACATGCACTTTCTGATGAGGTCAGTATTGTTAGTTTTATGTAATTTTTTTCTTTGTTACATGGGACTTCTCACGAAGAAAGAGAGAGAGAGAGAGTAATCTGTAAATGTTTGTAGTATAAAAATAAAACAACAATAAAACTTAAAATAATAGCTAATATTTATATGGCGCTCACTACATATTAGGCACTATGCTAAGCACTTTACAATTATTTTATTTTATCCTTACAACAACCCTGGGAGGTAGATACTATTACTATTTTACAGATAAGGAAACTGAAGCAAAGGTTAAATGACTAAAAGATAATGGCATAGTTTGGGGGGGGGAGGAAGAAGAAAGGGGAGGATTGGAATCATGAACAGAAATTAAAAAAAAGATTGGTAGAAAAATTATATCCAGAAGCTAGAGAGCTATGGATGGAAAGGAAAACTAATGATGATAATTTCTTGAATTTATATAATTCTACGGTTACAAAAACCATTATCTTCATTTTGCATATGAAATAAATGAACTCAGATATTAGGCACATTTGACTAGGCTCTCTCCCAATGCCATTTTATTATGTACATTTTTTTGTTAATATTATTTCTATCTTATCCCTGTAAAGTGGAACTGAGTGTCCCTGGTGTCCCTCTCTCTCTTCCAGAAAAGTTTCAGGTGTTTGGATATCTCAAGTTTTATATGATCAAGTTAAGTCAATTTATTAAGTGCCTACTCTATGATAGGAATTATGTTAACCACTGGGGTAAAAAGGACAAAAAAATGGCTCCTGCCTTAAAGGAGTTTGCAATATAATGGAGGAGATAACATGGCAACAACTTTATAAACAAGATATATACAAGATAAATTGAAAAACATTATCAGTGAAAGGACCTTCACATTAAGCGAGACTGGACAAAGCTTCCTACAGAAGGTGGTATGTTAGCTGAGACCTAAAAGTTTAGTGTCTTTATTTGAGCCAAATTTTAAAGATTCAAACTCCAGCAGCCCCTCCAAATAGGGCCAAGGTTAGATGAGTAGTAGCTGTCAATAAACTATCTCCTTCCATGAACTCCATATCTATTAGTAGTCTCATCCTTTTCACATTTTCCTAGAAAGTCTTGATCTCTATTTTGCCTTCATTATTTCCTACTCTCTTATTTATCTGTGTACATGCTTTATCTATCCCTACTCTCACTCCTCTCCTCAGTAAAATTCACATTCCTTTAGAGCAGAGACTAATTCTTGTCTTTGTATCCCAATGCTGACCATAGTGCCTAGAGCATAATAATTTCTTAATAATTTTGTTGTATTGAGAAGATGCCTAATTTGGAAGAACATATGAGAATCATTCCTACACTGTTGTTTGCTTTCCTAATGAATGACCATTGGAGTTATTTTATTTTCCTCCCTTAAAGGGAAGACTGAGACTGTGATCTTTTCCAACCATCTGAGGCTTGGGTAATGGTTTGGATGTGTGGGGTGGGTATCAGTCAACAGGAATTTATTAAGGCCTTGTTACATGCTGGGCAGCATGCTAAGCTAAGAAACAAAAGACAAAACAAACAAATGCCAATGAATATAAGATGAGCGTGAAAATCTCACCAAGGTTCAGAAATGAAGTCTACTTATTCCTAAACCCATTTGTAGGTGAGCTTAGTACAGTTCCTGGCACATGGTAGGTAATATATAAATGCTTATCCTTTCCTCTCTCCCCATTGGCCTTCTGCTCTGTGATAGGATTGCCCTAGAAGACATGACCATTTTTTGGATCATAGGACATGTAGTTCATTTCCCACCTGGTTGCACTACTTTGGAACTTCTCTGATTTGTTTACCATGTCCCTGGCCTTATCATTGGGAAAATTCATCATCCTGCAAGACTAAACTAATCTTGGTACTCCTTTATTACTATTCATGGTCCCTTGGAGGGTAGAGCCATGAGTTCCAAAACCTCCATTTAAGGAGGGGGCTCAGGAAAGACATCTCATTTTCCATCTGGCTGCACTACTCTGGGACTTCTCTGACTTTATACTACCCTCATGTCAGAAAACCTTTCCTTCCTTCCAGTTTTCTTCCCTTTCCTCTCCATTACTTAATTACTTATTACTTAATAAATGTTTGATGACTATTGAAAGAGATCTTAGAGATATCTACACTAACGCTCTCATTTTATAGATAAGGAAACCAGAGTCCAGAAAAATAAGGTCAATTGTCCAAGATCATACAGTTAGGCAGAAAAATAATTGTTTTTGAACCCAAGACTTCTGCCAATGAGTTTACTGTTTTTCCATTTATACAATAGGCAGATTCTGATTTTTTGCCCACTGTTGACACCAGATGGGAACACAAATCCCACAACTTTTAAGCTAAGGGGAATGGATGGGCAAAACTAAATATTTCACTCAGTTCCATCAGATCTTGCCCTTCATAGAGACATATCTCCACATGATGACAACATCTGCACAATGTCAATCCAGTACATTTGGCCAAAGAAGTAGTCAGGCCAGCTTCTTGGTGTCAAAGTGGGGTCAAAACATCTGGTCAATTTTCTGAGTGGGTTCTGCTGTGGTAGAGTACTGGTAACTATCATCTGAATTCTTTCCCTTCTATTTTCCCCCTGCAAGCTTGTAAATCATTTATCTTTCTAGAAGATGCAATTCATTGTTGTTTGTCCTTCATTCTCAAAGAAGAAGGAATTGACTTCAGCCTGAGGTAAATGGTCAATGGCCTCAGTATTGATTGATGATGGTCTGCTGAGAACACTATGAAAGTGTTCAGTCCATCTCTCTAGGATCATATCCTTATCATTGATCAATGTTAGGCTCCTTTTGTGTGGCAAAGTACCTGGTGCTGATTCTTTTTTAGCTGAGATTTACAAGCTAGGGAGTCCATTGCTCATACAAAAACTGGCTGAAATTTTCCAGGTTATATGGCAAGAGGAGGTTATCTCCCAGGAGTTCAAAGGTGCCTCCATTGTCCATCTCTATAAAGGTAAATGAAATAGATTGTTCTGTGACAATAAGTGGGGGGAGGGGCAGAGGGGAGGGGTGGAAGAGGGGGCAGGGTGTCTCTTTTTCAGTTATTGCTGGCAAGATTTTTTCCAGAGTCCTCCTTAATGGGTTGATCCTTCACCTGGAAGATGGTCATCTACCTGAGAGCCAGTATGGCTTCAGAAAGAGCTGAGGAATGGTCAGTGTGTTTGCTGCCTGACAACTGCAGGAGAAATGCCAGGAGGTTCAGAACAGAGGTCTGTATACAATATTTGTAGATCATCTGACCAAGGCCTTTGATGCTGTCTGTCGTGAGGGATTGTGGAAAATTATGTCAAGGTTTGGTTGGCCAGAGAAGTTCATCAGCATCATATGTCAATTTTATGATGGGCTCTGGATAGTGGATAAAGCTCTTGAGTTTTCCCAGTCACTGATGGAGTGGGATAAGGCTGTGTGCTTGCTACCATGCTTTTTAGCATGATGTTTTCAGCCATGTTGTCAAATGCTTTCAATGAGGATGAACACAACATCAAGGTCAGCTACCACAATGATGGTAAATTCTTCAACTTGAAAAGACTACAAGCGAAGACCAGAGTGGAGGAAGTGTTGGTTCACGATTTTCTGTTTGCAGATGATTGTACATTCAATGCAGCCTCTGAAGCTGAGATGCAAGAAGGTGTGGATCAATTCTCTGCTGCTTGGACTAATTTTGGCCTAACAGTTAACACCAAGAAAACACAGGTGCTCCATCAGCCAGCACCATACCATCCATACATGAAATCATCAGTTACAGTAAATGGAGAAGTTTTGAATGTTGTGAATAAGTTCACTTACATTTGTAGTGTACTTTCCAGGAACATATACACTGATAATGAGGTTGATACACATATTGCCAGACCTAGCTCAATGTTTGGGAGACTGAAGGAAAGTATGGGAGAGAAGAGGTATTAGACTGAATACCAAACTGAAGGTCTGCATGGTCATTGTGCTGACCTCATTGTTGTATGCCTGTGAAACCTGGACAGTATACCAGCTCCATGCCAGAAAACTGAATCACTTCCATTTGAATTGTCTTAGGAAGATTCTGAACCTGGCAGGATAAGATATTAGATGCTGAGGTCCTTTCTTGAGATAAACTGCCAAACATTCAAACTCTAATTCAGAGAGCCCAACTCTGATGGGCCATGTTGTTTGAATGCAAAAAGTACACTTGCCAAAATGAATTTTATTTAGAACTCCCATAGGGCAAGCTTTCATTTGGTAGTCAGAAAAAGTGATATAAGGACACTCTTTTAAAAACCTTGGAATTGGTGGTGTGACATGGGAGACACTGGCACAGGACTGCTCAGCATGGCATGCCCACATCAGAGAAGTCACTATATTCTTTGAGCAAAGCAGAAGTGGAACAGCTCAAAGGAAATGCAGGATGTTCAAATTTAGAGAATCCAACCCCAAATGCTCACACAGACTATTTGTGCCCAACCTGTGGTAGAGCCTTGGAATGCCAAGCTCATATTTGTTTGATCAGCCACAGTGGGACACATTGAAACTTGGCTCTAGAATAGCGATGTCATTTTGGTCCTCTGACAACAAAGGACCACAACCACCAAAGAGGACCAATGACATCAGGAAGGTGATGTCTTGACTTGCAAATGAATTGGATTTAAGTGAGGGAGGGCTGTGCACAGTCACCAGCCTCACTTTCTCCTTTGTAGTCATCTGGGTCCAGTGGCCAGATATAGATCAGGATGACTGGAGATGGCCCCTCAGAAAATGCAATTCCATGTTCAGGCCAAAGAGAGAAGTGTTATTTGTTTCAGACTTCCTGGTTTTCACAGAATTATTGTTAACAAGCCTCCAAACTAGGCAGCCCATTAGGACAGATTTCTGACTCAGCATCCACAAGTCCAGACAGTTGTAAAACTGACTTGTATTTTGATGTCCTTATTCTCACCCTCACACCCACAATCTATTCACCTGTTCTCTCATAGTGGTATGCCTTTGGTCCTAGGTATGCATATGGCTCACTCTCTCCACATATTTTATATATAGCACAAGAAATATGCAGGAGAATTCAGCACAATGAGAGCTGATCATATGGAATAAAACAATAATTGTTCCAAACCAGTGTACAGGCAGAGGTAGTGCCTTCCTCCCACACATATCCACCCACACAAAGTTCTTGAGTCAAAGAGCTCCAGTGGGCTGAGGCTGCTGCTGGACTGGATTCATTGAGTTTCCTCTTACTTTATGGGGAAGTCCTCAAAGATTGTCCATGCAGGGCAGTAGGGCTCTGCTTTCTTTGAGCGCTGTGCTCTCCTTTCTCTTCCTTACCTCTGCTCCCCACAGAAGCTCAAGATTTAAATAGAATGTTAGACCTAGAAGGCTGCCTGGAGAATGACCTAGTCTGATCCTTTATTGAACAGATAAAGAAACAGGTCCAAAAAAGTGAAAAATTTTTTCCCAGGGTCCTGTAACTGGCTAATGGCAGAGATAGAAAATGATTACTGATTTCCTTCTCCTGTGGGTGTTTTCTTTACCTCATCACGCTTATCAACTCAAGACCTCAGAGATCTATTTCTAGAACATTAGGTTTTTTCCCCTGTAGTCACTAAGAAACTGGGGGAAACCTCTGCCATCACTTTGGCCAAAATGTTTAAAAAGGAGTCAAGTTAAATGAAACCAACATGAGGTCAAGTGTGAGGCTGGTACAGGGATAATCTGACAAATAACTTCCTTTTCCTACTGTTGGGAGAAAGCCTTGGAATATATTCTTTTTAAATAAATACATTTATTTTTAGTTTTCAACATTTATTTTCATAAGATTTTGAGTTCTAAATTTTCTCTCCATCTTTCCCCTCCACCCACCCCAAGATGGTATGCATTCTGATTATCCCTTCCCCCAGTCTGCCCTCCCTTTTATCATACCTCCCCCTCTTATTCCCTTCCCCCTTATTTTCTTTTAGGGCAAGACAGATTCCTGTACTCCGATGCCTGCATATCTTATTTCCCAGTTGCATGTAAAAACAATTTTTTACATTTGTTTTTAAAACTTTGAGTTACAAATTCTCTCCTTTTTCCCCTCCCCACCCACCCTCATTGAGAAGGCAAGCAGTTCAATATAGATTATACATGTGTAATTATGCAAAACACTTCCATAATAGTCATGTTGTAAAAAACTAACTGTATTCCCCCCCATCCTATCCCACCCTCCACTTATTCTGTTTTCCCCTTTGACCCTGTCCCTTTTCAAAAGTATTTGCTTCTGACTACCCTCTCCCCTAAATTGCCCTCCCTTCTATCACCCTCCCCCTTATCCTCTTCTCCCTTACTTTCCTGTAGGGTAAGATACCCAACTGAGTGTATATGTTATTCCATCCTTAAGCCAAATCAGATGAGATTTACGTAGGATTCACTTATTCCCTCTCACCTACTCCCTCTTCCCCTTGCTTCTTTTATGTGAGATAGTTTACCCCATTCTATCTCTCCCTTTCTCCTCCCAATATATTCTTCTTTCACCCCTTAACTTTATTTTTTAGATATAATCCCTTCATATTCAACTCAACCCTGTGCCATCTATCTATCTATCTCTCAGGCTTCTCTTGATTCTTGTATTTGAAAGTCAGATTTTCTATTCAACTCTGGTCTTTTCAGCAAGAATGCTTGAAATACATTTTTTCCCCTGAAGTAGTATACTCAGTTTTTCTGGGTAGGTGATTCTTGGTTTTAATCCTAGCTCTTCTGACCTCTGGAATATCATATTCCAAGCCTGTCAATCCTTTAATGTAGAAGCTTCTAGGTCTTATGTTATCCTGATTCTATTTCCACAGTACTTGAATTGTTTCTTTCTGGCTGCTCACAATATTTTCTCCTTGACCTGGGAACTCTGGAATTTGGCTACAGTATTCCTAGGAGTTTTCCTTTTGGTATCTCTTTCAAGAGGGAGTTGGTGGATTCTTAAAATTTCTATTTTGCCTTTTGCTTCTAAATTATCGGGGCAGTTTTCCTTGATAATTTCTTTTTTCTTTTTTAAGCAATCAGGGCTAAGTAACTTGCTCAAGGTTACACGGCCAGTTATTTCTGGGTGGGTAATAAGTGTCTGAGCCTGGATTCGATCCACATGTCATCCCAACACTGGAGCCGGTGCTCTTACTCGCTGTGCTACCTGGCCTCCCCTCCTTGATAATTTCTTGAAAGATGTCTGGGCTCTTTTTTTGTTTAATAATGGCTTTCAGGTAGTCCAGTGATTTTAAAATTATCTCTCTTGGATCTATTTTCCAGGTCAGTGGTTTTTACAATGAGATATTTCACATTGTCTTCTATTTTTTCATTCTTTTGGTTCTGTTTTATAATTTCTTGATTTCTCATAAAGTCATTAACTTCCATTTGCTTCATTCTAATTTTTAAATAATTATTTTCTTCAGTGAACTTTTGGACTTTTCCATTTGGCCAATTTTGCTTTTTAAGGCATTCTTCTCCTCACTGGCTTTTTGGACCTCTTGACATTTGGGTTAGTCTATTTTTAAGGTGTTATTTTCTTCAGTATTTTGGGGGGCCTACTTTAGCAAGCTGTTGACTTGTTTTTCAGGATTTTATTATTTTTCCTCTACTTCTCTTAGTTGATTTTCAAAATTCTTTTTGAGCTCCTCCATGGCCTGCAACCAATTCATAAGTTTCTTGGAGGCTTTTGATTGAGGAGCTTTGACTTTGTTGCCTTTTCTGGCTGTATGTTTTGATCTTCTTTGTCACCAAAGTAAGATCCTATAGTCTGACTTTTTATGCTGTTAACTCATCTTCCCAGCCAAATACTTGACTTTCTAACTCATTATCAAGGCAGGACTCTGCTTCCAGTGGGTGTGGGTGTACTGTCTCAGGCTTCTGGGGGTTTTTTTATCAGCTGCTGGATCCCTTGATGTCTATGGGCCCAGAGCTCCAGGAGCAGCCACTGCTGCTGCCATGACCACCTCTACCACCCTTTGGCTAGGACTGGAACACACATGCTCCTCTTTCACCCAGGACCCACAGAGGTCCCTCACTGACCTTCTGTGCCATTTTTTGGGGTTTGTGGGTTGAGAAGTCTGGAAATCACCACAGCTGCCAGCTATTCAATCCCCTGAGGCCTTCTCCAACCCCATCTGTGCCTTGTACAGCCCACACTGGACTGTGCTTTGCTCCCAGCCCAGTGTGATATACTCTTCTTTCCAGCTTTCCAGGCTGTCTTGGGATGGAGATGTGTTTCTCTCTGTCATATTGTGGCTTTTGCAGCTCTAGAATTTATTTAGAATAATTTTTACAGGTATTTGGAGAGGTTTGGGGATGAGTTCTAGCAAGTCCTTGCTTTTACTCTGCTATCTTGGCTCCACCCCCTTGGAATATATTCTTGAAAGAATACACCACTACATACCCCAAATCCCCTCCCACAAGGAAATATTGTCTGGTAGAAGGTGGACTAGAATCCACAAAGTCCTGAGTTCAAGCCCACTCCCTTCTGTGCTCTTTATGACCTTGGACAAATTAGTTAAACTCCCTCAGTCTCAGTTTCCTTATCAATGACATGAGTATAAATAAATACCTACTGTAAAGGATGTTGTAAAGATCAAATGAGATGATGTGTGTAAAAAAAAACACTCTGTGAAACTTAAAAACTAAATATAAATGTCAGCTATTTGGAATTGGGATCCTTCTCAAGACATTCATTTACCATAAAGGCAATCCTAAAATGTCTAGCCCACAGTCTTACCAAGAAGCCCACTAGCTTCATTCTTATCCCTCCCTGAGTCTCTGATCATTTCTGCCTACCCACTGGACCCTTCCAAATCCTCCAAGCAGATAGAGCACCGATTGTTCACTTATGCTTTCCTAGGTAAAACCCCCAGCTACAACTGTTGTATGAATGATTCTATAGTTGCTATGGTAGCATACCCAAAGCCCTGTAACTAAAGGCTGGAGAGGGACCAAAAACAAGATAAGTAACTTTCTAAAGAGAGCTACTTAAAATTATAGACATTGCAAACGCTTCTCACTCAGCTAAGGGTCACTGGCCCTGATTAGAGACCATAACAGGGGGATGAAAAACAGGATGGTGAGTGTCCAGGAGAAATTATTGTTGTCATTCAGCTGTTTTAATTACATCCAGCTCTTCATGACTCCATTTGGATTTTCTGGGTAGATGTTGGAGTGGTTGGCCATTTCCTTTTCCAGCTCATTTTATAGATGAGGAAACTGAGGCAAACAGGGTTAAATGACTTGCCTAGGGTCACAGAACTAGTAAGTGTCTGAGAAGTATTCTAACTTAGATCTTCCTATCCACTGCACTGCCTGGTTTATGAAGACACAGAAATGAATCCAGTGCGCATATGCACTGAAACAGTTTTCTCTTTCTCGCTTCCTGCTACATCTGGGATATACCAGAAGAATGTCTGCTGAACAGCCTCAGTTCCCTTGACAGGAAAAATGAAAACATCCAGGATGTGAGTGCTCATGAACCTCCTCAAAAGATGTCTCACTTGATACACTTAGGAAGATCAATGACACCCTTTAGTCTGCATAGAAACCTTTACAATTTGCAAAGAATAAAGCTTTGCTATTGCCATTGACCAGCTTTAATAGATTGCAGATGCAATGCTCTAGACTTGCTAACTGGTATAGTAAATCTTGGCTAAAGGCTGGATCCAAAAGCCGTTGTGTTTGAGGTAGGGAGTCATCAAAGTAGCTCCCAGAGTCCAATCACTGGCGATAATCACATGATCTTGTGGGCGAGTTTATATAGTGACACCCAAGCAAAGATCTATTTGCTGTGTTTAGCTGTTTCCATTGTTAGGCAAAATACCAGGAGTTTGAGAGGTGGATAGAGGAGGAAGATCAGTGAAAGGAATACTTACCTAGGAAAGTGTCAAGGGAGAATAAGCAAAATGACCAAAGATATTATTTCCCATTTGACTTTAAGCATCTTAAAAACAAGCCTTCTTGGTCATCTATATATTTCAGATATTGAAGATGGACTATAGGACCAAAAATAAAATAGTTGTTACTTGATTTCCTAAAAATATACAGAAGCCTAAGATCATGATTCCCTGAGCCTACTTAAGGGCATTCAGGAAGTAGATTGGTTAGTATTAGTTCTGATGTTGGAACATGACTTGGGTGTGGCAAAGAAAAAGAGATTATGGAAAACTGTTGTTGTTGCTATGGAACAGGAGAAGTGATTCGATGGTTTCATATGAAGAGTGAGTTGTACAGCATGGATGGAATGTGGGATCTTGGAAAGTGACAGAAGAAAGAAATCAATAAGACATGTACACAGACACATAGATCGCGAGAGAGGTGATGGGGGGGAGAGAGAGAGAGAGACAGAGAGAGAGACAGAGAGACAGAGAGAGAGACACAGAGAGAGAGAGTCAGAGAGAGAGAGACAGAGAGAGAGACAGAGAGAGAGAGAGAGACACAGACAGAGCACACACAAGAAAGGAAGAG
Source organism: Petaurus breviceps papuanus (assembly GCF_028583685.1). Taxonomy (NCBI): domain Eukaryota; kingdom Metazoa; phylum Chordata; class Mammalia; order Diprotodontia; family Petauridae; genus Petaurus; species Petaurus breviceps. Next base: position 102,455,086 of record NW_027186296.1, read on the forward strand.
AGAAAAAGAGAGAGAGGGAGAGAGAGAGGAAGGAGGGAGAGAAAGAGAGAGAGAGAGAGAGAGAGAGAGATTGAATCAGTGAGTACCAGAACAAGTAGAAATACAGACTATCAGCCAAGCATTGGGTTAAACTCTGGGAGGGAGAACTAATTATGTGGGTAATATGGTTGCCTGTGTCCTAGTGTCCCTCTATTCCCCTACCCCAGTTATACTAACACAGAAAATCAATGTTTAGAGCATGTTAATCACATTTTGTTTCATACCATTCATTGGCATGAAACATTTCTGCATTTTTCTTAGGTGATTTTTAGGAAGTGGAATTAGAATTTTTCTCTATAACAGAATTTACAAGGGGGCAAAATTAGTTTTGTTGCAAGGGGAAACTTCCAAACACATCCTATCTGTGGAAAATTCATTACTTATTCTTTGCTTAGATTTGGGAATTGCTTCCAGGTATGGAGACAACAAGCATTTGTTAAGTGTTAGGCACTGTGCTATCAAGGGATACAAATAGAAACAAAAAGACAAACAGTCCCTGCTCTCAAGGAACTCACATTCTAATTGTTATTGTTGAGTCTTTTCAGTCATGTCCAACTCTTTGTGACCCCATTTGGGATTGTCTTGGCAAAGATACTGGAGTGGTTTGTCATTTCCTTCTCCAGCACAATTTTGCACTTGAGGAACTAAGGCAAACAGTGTTAAGTGACTTGCCCAGGGTCACACAGCTAGTCAGTATCTGAGGCTGGATTTCAACTCCTGACTCCAGAGCCAACATGCTATCTACTTTGCCATCCTGTTGACTTACATTCTAATAAGGGAAGACAACACACATAAGAGAGCTGAAGAGTGGGCGGTGACCAATCAAAATTTGGATGTACCTTCTCTCTTACTACAGTATGCTTGCTGAAAAGTTATGGAACTTTGTCTAAGCCTTCTGATTCACTATATTATATAGATCCAGAAGGCAACAAAATGGCTGTTATTCTAGTCTCCTCTTTTCAGATGAGGAAACCGAGGTTCAGGGACAGAGGGAAGTTTTGAACAGAAGTCCTCTGATTTCAAAGTCACAGAACCACACTTCCTGCTGCCTACTTTGACAAGCTTTCCCAGATTGTCAATGAATGTGATTTCTCTGTCCTCCTAAATATTTTGTTTGTACCTCTCCTATTGTGCTATGCATAGTCTGCCTTGCATTTTTCTTTTCCTTTATAGATTTTCTGTTTTAACATTGCCTAAGATTCCATCTATATCACTTATCCTTCTCTTCCCAGAGAGCCATCTCTTCTAACAAATAATTTTTAAAGAGAATTAAAAACTAACAATAATCAATAAATGCTTTGAGAAAAACTGTTTTGTGGGATTCTGAGTTCTCCTGGACCAGGACTCCCCTTTCCCCATCCATTTCTGCAAAGAAGCATGGTTAAATCAAGACAACAAGCATTTATTAAGCACCCTACTATGTGTCAGGCACTGTGCAAAGTGTTTGTTATACAAAGAAAGGAAAAAAAATAACTTCTGCTATCAAAGAGTTTACAATATCATGGGGGAGATATCATGTTAACAACTATGTGGAAACAAAATGTAAGCAAGGCAAATTAGAGTTAATTTCAGAGATAAGGCACTAGAATTAAAGGAAGCCAGTAAATGCTTCTTGCTAAAGGTGGGATTTCTCATATATCTTTGAGGCAGAGATTTCTTTCTAGGTCCACAAACATCTATTTTCAACTTTGGTGGTCTTTCTGTTTACATTATTGTAGTCATTATATATATATATATATATATATATATATATGTATATATATATAAATCGTTTTCCTGGCCTCTGTTTATATCAGTTCATGTAAGTCTTTCTGTGGTTCTTGGGTTCAACATATTTGAAGTTTCTTACTGTAACATTCCATTAGATTTTTGTATTAAAATTTGTTTGGCTATTCCCCCAGTAGATTGACATATACTTTGTTTACAATTCTATGCAACAAAAAGGGCTGCCATAAATTTTTTTTTTTCTGTCAAATCCTTTGACCACTAGGAAATGTATTTTGTATGTGTAACAAAGTGTAAGACATGGATGAGGAACTTGTGGCCTCAAGGCCACGTGTGACCTTCTAAGTTCTGAGATGTGGCCTTTAGACTAAGTCTAAAGTTTACAGAACAAATCCTTTAATTAAGGGGATTTCTTCTTGCAGTTTGAATTTAGTCAAATGGCCTTGAAACTACAGGTTCCCCACCCCTGGGATAAGATGTTAGTCTAAGCCTAATTTCTGTCCTATTATTTTCTAGTCTTCCTAGAAATTCTTAGCAAATAAGAAGTTCTTTCTTAGGTGATTTATGTTTTTAGATTTATTGAACGCTGGGTTATTGAGTTCATTATTTATTGAGTCTAGGAAGGGATGGCACAAATGAGACAATCATTCATTCAGCAAACATTTACTCAGTGCTTTCTAGGTATAAGGTCCTATGCTAATAAGCACAATAGGGAATAAAAACATACATGAGACAATGCTTGTCTTTGAAAAGCTTGTAGTTTGAAAAGAAAGATGAGAAAAATGTCAACAACACAAGTGCAATATTGGGACTTTTATGCATATATTCCACTGCATTTTACGTTATAGTTATTTGTGTCTGTGTCTTATCTTCCCTGACACATACTGTCTGTTGCAGTGATGTATTTTTCTTCTTCTGTTTTTAGCTGGTACCTAATTGTTTTAATGATTTTTTACTTTGTAATATAGTTTGAAACTTGAAAGTGATAGTCTCCCTTCACTCCTACTACTCTGGTAGTATTACTTTTTTTTATTATATTGGCACCGGCCAAACATAAGCATTGGATATTCCTCCAGCTATTTAAAATGTTATTTATTTCTTTATGGTGCATCTTGTAATTCAGTCTAGACAAGTATAGAATTTATACAAGTACTTCGTATAGTGATCCCCAAATAGTTTATACATTTTATAGTTACTTGAAATATGATTTCCAAATTTGTTATTATTATATAGAAATACTGTTGAATTTTTGGTTTTATTTTGTAGCCTGTAACTTTTATAAAAAAACCAGTCTCTTATTTTCTTTGCTCATTCTTTAGGATTTTAAAAATAAGCTATCATGTTATCAGCAATTACGGATAGTTTTGTGACCTCTTTGATTATCTTCACACTTAATTTCTTTCTCTTGTCTTATTGCTATTGCTAGCCTTTTTAGAACTAGCTAAAATAATAGCAAGAAGAATGGGCACCCTTGCTTTACTCCTATATTTATTGGAAAGCTTCTAGTTTATTTTCTTTGCAAATGATGCTCTTTTTATTGTTATCATTTTCCTAGTGCAGAATCCTTGTTACATCCCCAATATATATTTAACTTAGTTGTAATGAATGATTTCTTAGATTGCCTTGTATCTTTCCCTTCTTCGGTGTATGTGTATATAACAGCTATTATGTACAGGCTACCATTCTACACACTACAAGGTATGCAGAGATGAATAAGCATCACAATGTCCTTATTTCTGAGGCAGAAGGAAAGATAAGACACAGACTCAAATAACTATGGAATAAAGGTATATAAAAGACCCAATTTGTATTTGTGCTATTGATGATTTTGTCTTCTCTCCTTTTAGACTAAAAAATCTTCAAGGGCAATGAGTCTTTTAAATGTTTGTATTCCCTACTATGCTTAGCATATAGGACCTTGTATCTAGAAAGTACTCACTAAATGTTGAAAGAATTATTCTTTCATTTGTGTCACCTCTACATTATTCATTTCTAGTAAAAAAAAGTACAATGCATTTTGGTAGCCTTATAAATTAGGATCAGTTCTTCCTTATTCACATGTCTCCTTTTTCTCCATGTCATTTTGGCTGAACATTTTAATGACAGTACCCCAGTACTGATCTCCAGTGGAATTGATGATGGTTTGACAAGGAGGCTCTTCATAGTGTAAAAAATAAATCCCCAAATGAAAATACATTCTGGGGTCAGGAAATGTCAAGGTTAGCAGTGAATACTAAATTGCCAAGTTTTAATAGGTACATTCCGGAGTCCAGAGCTTAGAATAGCAATGGCAATGATGAAATAGTAATGTTAACCTACTGGTTGTACAGGATCCTCATTCCCTTGCACTCATTTATAATTGGCATCTAATATAAATTCAGTCTGCTCATCATGGAGCCTACTTTGTAAGTGTTAGCCCTTCTCTCTAAATTAACAGAATGGAACCCCTATAAGTGAGTGGTGTCTTGGAAATGCCTAATGTGACTACCAGAGTAAGGACTGCCCTAAAGGCTAACAGTGTGGTTGTACCAGTTTTTACCACCTATCAGTAATGGAGAATAGGCTTTGACCCACAGAATCGCCAAAACTTTTTGGTAATGAATGAGATACATAATAACTGGTTTCTAAGGTGCTATAATTTTATAAACAAAAATGGGCTACATGGGAGTACATTTTTTTTTAGTGGGTTTCTATGACCAAAGAATTCATCACCTTGTATGAGACTACTGATAATGAGCCTTGCATACTTAGCTAGGGTGGTCTTCAAATATTTCATATTGTCTAATGCTGGGACCATACTTAAAGCCTTTCATTAAATTGCGAGCTCCTTGTGAACAGGAAATGTTTTTGCCCTTGTGTCCTCAGGGCTTAGCATAGTTCCTAGTATGTAGTAGATGCTTAACACATGCACACTGACTTGACTCTCCAGTAAGGTGGCATAATCTTTGAGAATCAAGCGTCACTTCAATTCCATAATGAAGAATGCATGTAAGACTTTTGTGACTTCACTTGACAAAGGATTTAACATAAGATTATTTTATATTGTAAGCCTTGCAATGAATCATTTAACACACAATTCAGTTTTTTTTAAATGGATTTATATACAACTCTTCAGAAACACGTCTGTCATATAATTCAGGACACACATATCAGGGCAAAATACTGTTCAGTGCTTGAATGTGATAGATGATTCAATCTTTAAAGCAGGGATCTTTCCACTCGATGGGTAATAAGATGGCAATTTCTGGGTTCTGACAGTTTCCCAAAATACTGAGTAAAGCATACCATATGTCAAAAAAGAATTAGCTCTGACTCCCAGAGGTTATGGGAGCACAGAAGGGACCAGAAATAAAGTCACAGGCAGTGATTTTGTGTTTGTCCCCAAACTGTGTAACTCCTTGGATCCTGTGATTTATCTGAATCCTTGGGGTTGCAGTGCATGGCTGTTAAAGCCATTACATGCATTTATTAAGTGCCTATGTGTTAGGCACTGTGCTAAGCTATAGGAATACAAAAAAAGGCAAAAAACAGTCTCTGCTTTCAAGGAACTCACTGTCTAAGGGGGTGACAACATGAAAACAATATATACAAATAAGATAGATACAGGATAAGTTGGAGATAATCAATAAAGGGAGGGCATTAACATTAAGAAAGGATACCTCTAGAAGGTGGGCTTTTACCTGTAATCTGAACAAAGTCAGAGAAGCCACGAAGTGGAAAGTACTCCCTAGTAATGGGGACAGCCATTGAAAAATGAAAATGCAGTCAGGAAATGGAATGTCATGAGCTTACTTCTTCTCTGAATATTGCATTAAAGAATAGCTATAGCATCTTTTGACAGTACTCTCCCACAAGAGTTGACTTAGACTGGATCCAGGTTTGAGGTTTATCAGTAATATTTATTCCTCTTCAGAATCTAAACAATTCTTTCTGATTCCTAGAGTTCCCTAGAGTTGTTCTCTGTTGCCCACCAATAAAAACAGATCCCTTTCTTTTTTTTTTTAAATTTAAATGATTTATTAACTGCTGATTTACATCATTCGTTTCCGCCAGATTTTGAGTTACAAATTTTCTCCCCGTTTTTCCCCCACCCATCCTCCCAAAACAGCAGTCCCACAGGATATCCCCACCTCCAATCTTCTCACTCCCATATTTTCTCCCATACCCGTTTCAACTTTTCCAGTGGATCTCTATGCCTCAGTGCCTGTATATCTTTTTTCTTAATTACATGTAAGATGGTATTAATAATAGTATATATATAATGTATATATACACACACATATATATATATATATATATATATATATATTTGAATATTTGATTTTAAAACTTTCAATTCCAGATTCATTCCCTTCCCCCCCCTGCCACCCACCCCCACTGGGGAGACAAGCAGTTCAGTATAGGTTGTACATGTGTGACTAATGCAAAACAATAACATAGTAAATGTATTGTAAAAGACTGACTATTTTTCCCTCTCTCCTATCCCACCTCCCACTTGTTCTATTCTCTACTTTGATCCTGTCCCTTTTCAAAAGTGGGTGCTTCCAACTTCCCTCCCCCCCAGCCTGCCCTCCCTTCCATCATCCCCCCTCACATCCCCTTCCCCCACTATTCTCCTGGAGGGTGAGATCCCCTATTTAGTGTGTATTTCCCTCCCTTCTCAAGCCAGATTCAATAGGAATAAGGTTGACCTATTATTCCCTTTTGCCTTCCTATTCTTCCCCTCCATTGTAACCATTTTCCCTTGCCTCTTCTGTATGAGATAGTTTGCCCCACTCTGTCTCTCCCCATCTCCTCTCATTATATTCCTCTCACCTCTTAATTTCACCTTTTAAGTATCATCCCTTCCTGTTAAATTGGTCCCGTGCCCTCTATCTATGTATACCTGTAAACGTATAAACACACCTTCACATATGTATTCATATGCCCGCATACCCTCATATATTTCTAATCCCTTCGACTACTGAGAAAAGTTTCATAGGTTACAATTATTGTTTTTCCATGTAGGAATGTTAATAGTTCAACTTTGGCCAGGTGGCTCAGCGAGCAAGAGCACTGGGTCCAGTGCCAGGACGACCCAGATCAAATCCGGGCCCAGACACCCAGCACCACACCCAGAAACAACAACTGGCCATGCAACCCCGAACAAGCCACTCAACCCCGATTGCTTAAAAAAAAATAGTTCAACTTTGATAAGTTCCTTATGATTTCTTTTCCCTGTTTACCTTCTCATGCTTCTCTTGCTTCTTGTATCTGAATGTCAAATTTTCTATTCAACTATTGTTTTTTCAGCAAGAATGCTTGAAAGTCCTGTATTCCACTGAATGACCATATTTTCCCCTGAAACATGATACTCAGTTTTGCTGGGTAGGTGACTCTTGGTTTTAATCTCAGATCCCTTGACCTCCGGAAATCACATTCCAGGCCCTTCGGTCCCTCAGTGTAGCAGCTGCCAGATCCTGAGTTATCCTGATTGTGTTTCCACAATATTCAAATTGTTTCTTCCTGGCTGCTTGTAATATTCTCTCCTTAATCTGGGAATTCCGGAACCTGGTTATAATATTCCTAGGAGTTTTCTTTTGGGGATCTTTTTCAGGAGGTGATCGGTGGATTCTTTCAACCTCTATTTTGCCCTCTGGTTCTAAAACATCAGGGCAGTTTTCTTTGAGAACTTCCTGGAGGATGCTTTCCAGGCTCTTACTTTGGTCATGGCTCTCAGGCAGTACAATAATTTTTAAATTATCTCTCCTGGATCTATTTTCCAGGTCAGTGGTTTTTCCCATGAGATATTTCACATTGCCTTCTATTCTTTCATTTGTTTGGATCTGTTTAACAGCATCTTGATTTCTCATAAAGTCATTAGCTTCCATTTGCTCCAATCTAATTCTGAAGGAATGATTCTCCTCATTGAGCTTTTGAGATTCTTTTTCCATCTGGCAAATTCGACTTTTTAAGGCATTCTTCTCCTCATTGCCTTTTTGAGCCTCCTTTGCCATTTGAGTCAGTCTGTTTTTTAAGGTATTATTTTCTTCAGTCAGGCTGTTGACTCTCATTTCATAATTTTCTTGCATTGTTCTCATTTCTCTTCGCAATTTTTCCTCCACTTCTCTTATCTGCTTCTTAAGGTCCTCTATGGCCTGTAACCAGCTTGTATTTTCCTTTGAAGCTTTTGGTGCAGGAGTTCTGACTTCACTGTTTTCCTCCTGTTCCATGCCTTGCTCCTTCTTATCCCCAAAATAGGAGTGTAACATTGGAATCTTCTGTCTGCTTTGTTTCCTTTGCCTGTTCATTTTGCCACTCAATGATTTGACTTTTGGGCTTTTTGCCACAGTAGGACTCTGCCACCAGACAGGGGAGTTTTTGTCCCAAACGCTGGGGTTTTCTCAGCTGCCTGAGGTATTAGATGGGTGCCCTCTCTGAGGTCTCCACATGCTCTGGCAAGCTGTACACACCCCAGGACCTCCACCCTAGACTGCAATCCAGATCCAAGCAGGTTAAAGCAAGAGCGATGACCCCTCAGACTGGTGCTTGGTTCCCCTACACTCTGCAGGCCAGGAGCTGAAGCCGCCACATGGCGCTGGCTGGCTGTGCTGGCGTCTCAGCGGTTTCTTGCTCCAGGGGTAAAAGCCACGCACTCCCACTTCCTGGGTCCCAAAGTCCAGACTGCACTGGCCTCTCACCTTGTCCTTCGCATCTATGTATTGATAAATCTGGAAACGGCCACAGCTGCTGCTGATCTGGAGTCCCTCTGGCTGGCGGCTGGTCAGGCCTGCCCTGGGGCTAAAGCCTGGGCGCGGGGCTGGGCTCGGCTCCCAGAGCGCTGCGTGGGCCGGCCGATTCCTGCAGGCCTGCCGGGCTGTCCTCAGCGGGAGGTTAGCTTCTCTGTGTCATTTTGTGGGTTCCGCAGCTTCAAAGTTTGTTTAGAGTCCCCTTTTTACATGGATTGGGGAGGGTGGAAGCCGGAGCTGCGGTAAGGTCATGCTTCTACCAACAGATCTCTTTCCCATGGAGTCCCTACATTGTTAAGACTCATAGGTAAGAACTAGCTTTATGGATCCATACCTGAGTGGGTAGGTTTTAAGGAAGATGTATCAGCTCATATAACTAAATAAAAGAAGGTAGAATCACAACATTATTGGTGAGAAATTTCCCCATTTCATATGTTTCTGTGTGAGTTCTAAATGGGGAGTCCCAAAATTCTATTAAACAATATATTTTTAATTTTAAATATATTTTATTTCACTAAATATTTTCAAATTACATATTAAAAAATATTTACTTTTTAAAAAATTTTGAGTTTCAAATTTTCTCTCCCTCCCATCTCTCACCCACCAGTTGAGAAGGTAAGCAATCTGATAATGATGTGCAGTCATGCAAAACATATTTCCATATTAGCCATGTTGTAAAAGAAAGCACACACAAAAACAATAAAAAAGTTAAAAAGGTATAATTAGACTGCACTCAGAATTTACAAGTTCTCTCTCTTCATGTGAACAACATTTTCATCATGGGTTCTTTGGAATTAATTGTTGTAGGTCATTGCCTTGATCATAAATAGTTAAGTCTTTCACAGTTACTCTTTTTTATCATATGCTATTACTGTGCACAGAGTTCTGCTTCTGCTCACTTCACATTGCATCAGTTCATATAAGACTTTGCAGGTATTTCTGGAACCATCCTGATTGTCATTTCTCATAGCATAGTAGTACTCCATCACAATCATGTACCACAACTTATTCAGTCATTCCCCAATTGATAGACATCCTCTCAATTTCCAATGCTTTGCTACCACAAAAAAAGAACTGCTGTGAATATTATCATACTGATATTTGCTTTTCCCTTTTCTTTTGTGCCCCTGGTATACAAACCTAGTGGTATGAAAGCTGTTTTCAAATCTTGGCTCTACCATTTATATCTATTTGACTTTAGACAGTTAATTGACATCTCGACTTCAGTTTTCTCTTCTTTAAAATGACATAGGACTAGATAAATGCTGATGTTCTTTTCTAGAAAAGCACCTAAAATGATCTCTCCAAATAAAGAATGAATCATGCCTTCCTGGGTTCTAAGATAAAGGAGGATGATAATTAACATGAGGACCTGCCCAGGGTGTCAATATGGGGTGGAGTTTCCTCCTTGGTGTGCCCTTCATCTCCCTACCTTGACTTGTAGTCTTCCAATGATTCATGCTACAACAATTAGCACCATGTTTCAATTCTCATGGTGCCACTTTTGCTGCAGTCCTTCTTTCTCTTAGTGACCCAGGCTTGCAGGAAGGTAATGTTGGATATGCCCTCTTATGCCACTACACAATTAGTAGGATTATCTTCTGTAACATTGCCCAGCTTTCCATTTGCAGTTGGGCTATTTCAGCCTTGGGTTAGATTCTGTTAAATATTGGGTTGGGTAGGGATAAAGATAAGGATTAGACCTGTTATATCACTGATCTAAAGAGATCCTATTTAAGGACACACTTTCTAAAAAATTGAAGGTCAGCCCCTTTTCTGAAAAACAGTCTTAGAAAATTGCTTAGAGAACTGAGAGGTAAACTTAATTGACCAAGGTTATACATCAAGTATCTATAGGAAGCTAGACTCAAATCCAGATCTTCCTGGTTTTTAGGCAAGCAGTGTCTATCCCTTATGTTACACTTGTTCAGTCATTTCAGCTTTGTTTTTGACTCTTTATGACCCACTTAGGGGTTCTTGGCAAAGACACTGGAGTGGTTTGCCACTTCCTTTTCTTTTTTTTTTTCAAAAGCTTTATTAACTTCTGAATTACATCATTCATTTCTGCCAGATTTTGAGTTACAAATTTTCTCCCCGTTTTTCCCCTACCCACCACCCCAAAATAGAAGTCCCACAGGATATGCCCTCCTCCAATCTTCTCTCTCCCATACCCCTTTTGACTTTTCCAGTGGATCTCTATGCCCCAGTGCCTGTATATATTATTTCCCAATTACATGTAAAATAGCATTAATAATAGTATCTCACTCTCTCTCTCTCTCTC
>NW_027186296.1:102465958-102467784 GCF_028583685.1 Petaurus breviceps papuanus
TTCCAACTTCCCTCCCCCCCAGCCTGCCCTCCCTTCCATCATCCCCCTCTCATCCCTTTCTGCCCCTACTCTCCTGGAGGGTGAGATACCCTATTTAGTGTGTATTTCATTCCCTCCTCAAGCCAAATTCGATGGGAATAAGGTTGACCCATTCCCTTTTGCCTTCCTATTCTTCCCCTCCATTGTAACCATTTTCCCTTGCCTCTTCTATATGAGATAGTTTACCCCATTCTGTCTCTCCCCATCTCCTCTCATTATATTCTTCTCTCACCTCTTTATTTCACCTTTTAAGTATCATCCCTTCCTGTTAAATTGGTTCTGTGTCTCTATCTATGTATATCTGTAAACATATATACACACATTCACATATGTATTCATATGCTTATATACCCTCATATATATGTATATATATCTATAGAAAAATTTCATAAGTTACAATTATTGTTTTTTCATGTAGGAATGTTAATAGTTCAACTTTGATAGGTTCCTTATGATTTCTTTGCCTTGTTTACCTTCTCATGCTTCTCTTGCTTCTTGTATCTGAATGTCAATTTTTTTTATTCAATTCTGGTTTTTTCAGCAAGAATGCTTGAATGTCCTCTATTCCACTGAATGACCATATTTTCCCCTGAAGCATGATACTCAATTCTGCTGGGTAGGTGACTCTTGGTTTTAATCCCAGAACCTTTGACCTCTGGAATATCATATTCAAAGCCCTTCAATCCCTCAGTGTAGAAGCTGACAGATCCTGGGTTATCCTGATGGTGTTTCCACAATATTAAAATTGTTTCTTCCTGTTTGCTTGTAATATTCTCTCCTTAATCTGGGAATTCCGGAACCTGGCTATAATATTCCTAGGAGTTTTCTTTTTGGGATCATTTTCAGGAGGTGATCGGTGTATTCTTTCAACCTCCGTTTTTCCCTCTGGTTCTAAAACATTAGGGCATTTTTCTTTGAGAACTTCCTGGAGGATGATTTCTAGGTTCTTACTTTGGTCATGGCTTTCAGGTAGTCCAATAATTTTTAAATTATCTCTTCTGGATCTATTTTCCAGGTCAGTGGTTTTTTTCCATAAGATATTCCACATTGCCTTTTATGCTTTCATTTGTTTGGATCTGTTTAACAGCATCTTGATTTCTCATAAAGTCATTAGCTTCCATTTGCTCCAATCTAATTCTGAAGCAATGAATTCTCCTCAGTGAGCTTTTGAGATTCTTTTTACATCTGGCAAATTTGGCTTTTTAAGGCATTCTTCTCCTCATTGCCTTTTTGAGTCTCCTTTGCCATTTGAGTTCGTCTCTTTTTTAAGGTGGTATTTTCCTCAGTCAGGCTGTTGACACTCATTTCGTAATTTTCTTGCATCATTCTCATTTTTCTTCCCAATTTTTCCTCCACTTCTCTTATCTGCTTCTTAAGGTCCTCTATGGCCTGTAACCAGCTTGTATTTTCCTTTGAAGCTTTTGGTGCAGGAGTTCTGACTTCACTGTCTTCCTCCTGTTCCATGCTTTGCTCCTTTTTGTCCCCAAAATAGGAGTCTAATGTTGGAATCTTTTGTCTGCTTTGTTTCCTTTGCCTGGTCATGTTGCCCCTCAGTCACTTGACCCCTGGGCGTTTTGCCACAGTAGGACTCTGCCACCTGACAGGGGAGTTTTCGTCCCAAATGCTGGGGTTTTCTCAGCTGCTGGAGGTATTAGATGGGTGCCCTCTCTGAGGTCTCCACATGCTCTGGCAAGCTGGACACACACCCCAGGATCTCCACCCTAGACCGCAATCCATATCCAAGCAGGTTAAAGCAAGAGCGATGACCCCTCAGACTGGTGCTTGGT
>NW_027186296.1:102472784-102482473 GCF_028583685.1 Petaurus breviceps papuanus
CCATGCTTTGCTCCTTTTTGTCCCCAAAATAGGAGTCTAATGTTGGAATCTTTTGTCTGCTTTGTTTCCTTTGCCTGGTCATGTTGCCCCTCAGTCACTTGACCCCTGGGCGTTTTGCCACAGTAGGACTCTGCCACCTGACAGGGGAGTTTTCGTCCCAAATGCTGGGGTTTTCTCAGCTGCTGGAGGTATTAGATGGGTGCCCTCTCTGAGGTCTCCACATGCTCTGGCAAGCTGGACACACACCCCAGGATCTCCACCCTAGACCGCAATCCATATCCAAGCAGGTTAAAGCAAGAGCGATGACCCCTCAGACTGGTGCTTGGTTCCCCTACACTCTGCAGGCCAGGAGCCGAAGGTGCCATGTAGTGCTGGCTGGCTATGCTGGGTCTCCATACCTTCTCACCCTGCGGGCAAAAGCCATGCACTCCCCCTTACTGGGTCCCAAAGTCCAGACTGCACTGACCTCTCACTTTGTCCTTCACATCTATGTGTTGATAAATCTGGAAATGGCCACAGCTGCTGATGATCTGGAGGCCCTCCAGCCTGGAGGCTGGTCAGGCCTGCCCTAGGGCTAAAGTCTTGGCATGGGGCTGGGCTCAGCTCCCAGAGCACTGTGCTGGCCAATTCCTTCTGGCCTGCTAGGCTGTCCTCATGGGGAGGTTAGCTTCTCTGTGTCATTTTGTGGGTTCTGCAGTTCCAAAGTTTGTTTACAGTTCCCTTTTTACATGGATTGGGGAAGGTGGAAGCCGGAGCCTCAGGGAGGTCCTGCTTCTACTCCCCATCTTGACTCCCCCCCTCTTAAACAATAATTTTCCTCATTAAAGCATCAATAATGGGACTTTAGTGTGAAAGCATACTTGCCTATTCTTTTTTTTTCTTTTGAAGGGCTATTGGGGTTAAGTATCTTGCTCAATTTTACACGGCTAGTTTGTGTATGTGTGTGTGTGTGTGTATGTCTGTGTGTGTGTATGTGTGTAGTAAGTGTCTGAGACTGGAACTGAACTAAGGTCCTCCTGACTCCGGGGCCAGCGCTTTACTCACTGTGCCACCTAGCCATCCCCATACTTGCCTATTCTTATAGGACTTATACCGTGTTTCCCCGATAATAAGACACTGTTTTATTATTTTTTTTTGGACAGAAAAACACCAGAGGGCTTATTTTCAGGGAAAGGCTTATTTTAATGAACATTGACAGCAATTTTAATAAACAGGTAAATGTGAACAAAAAAATGTACCTTTATTCAATAAGCAAATCACTGGGGAAGAACAGGATGATATGCTCACTGCTGCAGCTCTGATTGGATGCAGCTCGGAGCATGGCATGCGTTTCACCCGGGGTGGGGGGGAACGGTGCATACAGAGTGTACCGTAATGTAGCGTGTAGCGCAGGGGATCACCTTCACTATAGTAGCAATCTCAATAGGGCTTATTTCCGGGGGAGGGCTTATTTTAGAGGAATCTTACACAGTAAGGGGAGGGCTTATTTTCAGGATAGGGCTTATTATCGGGGAAACATGGTAGGTCACTGCACTCATTGAGAAAGAGGCTGTCAGCTGAGGAAAATCAATCTTACCTTTGTGTCCATAGCTGTCATTTCCCCTTGTCCAAACCTGCACATTTATACTTTCCCTGCCTGGATACTTTGGGGAATTATTAGTTTGGTGAACTTTGGCAAGTAATATAGCTTTTCTCACCTCAATTTCGTTATCTCCAATCTGAGGAAGTTGGACTAGATCAACCAGAACCATATTCCTTCCATTTCTGAGCCTTATGATAGTCCCCTCCACTTTATGTCCTTGTGTGTGTACATGATTTTTTTTCCAACTTTCCAACCATCTGTGCTAGTGTGTATGAGGGAGAAGATCATGGGAGGAGGGGGCAGCTGTTAGTCATACATTGTTGATAGATGGAGAGCATGAGGGGCTTCAGTTGAATCCCCTCTTTTGAGAAGTAAATAATAATGAGAGACCATTCAAGCCAGCAGATAGCACACCTGGTTAAAAGGAAGCAATGACTTGGATTATATCTTTCTTCCTACCTTTTCTCTGTATATCATAATCCTTTGCCATCATCAGGAACTTGCCTGTGATCTTAAAAAAAAAGCATTACCACAATTCCTCCTTCCCTTGTGTATAACAATCAAGCCTCCAGGTATGTTTCTTCCCTGAATGTGACAAGTGTATTTCAATGCTGAAAGAAAAGTATTTTTTTTCTATATAGAAACAGTTGAATTACTCACATTCTGCCTTACTCTTCACAACAAACTACAAGTGTGTTAATACACCTGTCTTCCTGTGATACCCATGGAATAATGAGATACTTGAACTTAGAAAAAAGGTCATAGGATAAAGACAGCATCCCCTGACCTTGTGTGCATTGTTTTCCTCCCAACTTGTAAGCAACTCTACCATTCACCTACAGTTTATTGCTTGGCTGACCATATGAAAGCACTGCAAACTCACTTTTCCGCTGATTGAAAGTATTTTTCTTACCAGGCCTTGTACAGGCCCTTGTTTCATAGTTCTCTTGTACATTTGCCTTATTCCACTTGATAAAAAAGTATATGTATATGTGTCTTGAGCATTCAACTATATGCTAACCACTATTTGCCTTCCATAAGAGCAGGGTCTATGCTGTTTATTCATTTTTATCTATCTTTACTAGTGCTTTTTCCAAACACAGTGAACTTATTTTTCAAGTGGTCTCATTTTTCTAGCTCCTCCCAACAAAAAATACAGCATCAAATAATGAGACCAAGAAAGATTATATTATGACCTTTTTTTCTTATAAAGATAAACTTAAAAAGCCAAACCTAGTATAGTGTTGAAAGAGTAGTGGAATATGAGCTGAGAACCTGGATTTAAGTTCAGTCTCTGCCACTATATACCGGGCTATAGAAATATCACTGGCATTTCTGTCAAGGATTAATTGGAAAGGAAGAACACTTGAGATAGGAAGAAAAAGTAGGCAACTATTGTCATAGTTTGGGTGAGAGATAACTAGGGCCATTAGGGTGGTTGACCATGTGAACAGAGAGAAGGGAATGACTGATGTGAGAGATGTTGTGGAGACAGAAGTAATTACAGTGACCAAGTGATTGGACACCAGTGCTGCTGATGTTAAATGTGAAGGTCAAAAGACCATAGATTCAAAGCTAGAAGAGACCAAAAAGTCAAGTCAAGAAACATTTATGAAGCACTTACTCTATGCCAAGTAATAAACTCTTAAAAGAGAAATACAAGCAGAAAGAGGTCCTGCCTTCCAGCAGCTTATATTCTAATAGAGAAAGATATCATATAAAAGGAAGCTGTCAGGACTTAGGGGTACTTTCTATCAGGGCATGGCAGAAGAAGACCAGAGAGCCAAGTGTGCAGCCTAGAATGGACTGAAGACATGACTGACCTGAGCATCTTCCTTAAAATTAAAGTTCCAGGAGGAAACAGCTAATGAGAGAAAGAGGCCTCAGGGTGGAAGGTACTTCTAATGTGAGAATTCTAGGAGTAATGAATTTTGAGAGTGAAGAGATTTTTGTGGCACCAGGAAAAAAAAGGCTGGAGGGTCAGAGTATAGCCTGAAGAGAAATATAAAGGTTTTTCAGTCCAGTTCCCTTACTTTATAAATGAGGAAACAGGTCCAGAATGTTTAAATAACTCCTACAAGAGCATAAAGGTAGTAAATGACAGAAATCATGGTTCAAACCACAATCTTCTGACTCTGAATGCAGTGACCTTTCTATTTTCTGTGCCATGCTGCTCTGAGAAAGATAAGGAAAATACAAAGTGTAGCTACCAACTTCACAATAAACCTCTGGAGTAATGGCTTATTTGTTTGTCTTAAAAAAAAAGGCTGATGCCAACTTGTTTTCTTATCACTTGCCTCATTTTTATAGGAATTGAACACATAAAAATCTCTGGTTAATTGGGAATTTAAATCAGTTAGATTTCAAGTAATTAAGGCTAACATTTATAAGTTTTTTTTAAGCAATCGGGGTTAAGTAACTTGCTCAAGGTTACACAGCCAGTTATTTCTGTGTGTGGTGCTGAGTATCTGAGCCCAGATTTGATCCAGGTCATCCCAAAATTGGAGCCGGTGCTCTTACTCGCTGAGCCACCTGGCCGCCCCTAACATTTATAAAGCTACTCTCAAAGCCTAAAAATCCTCTGGACATAATAATACACAGAAATGAT
Source organism: Petaurus breviceps papuanus (assembly GCF_028583685.1). NCBI lineage: Eukaryota > Metazoa > Chordata > Mammalia > Diprotodontia > Petauridae > Petaurus > Petaurus breviceps. The sequence continues at coordinate 102,476,975 of NW_027186296.1, forward strand.
GATTGAATGCCCAATAAATATCTTTCATGAGTAGGTAATACAGAGATTATTACCAGGTCCACTGGTGCTTTCTCCCTGACTTTACTGCTTGGGGAATAGAATGGTGGAGTGGGACCACTGCTAAATTTTAGAGTCAAGAAATCTGGGATCTAATCCCACCTCCTACACTTAGTAGTTGTATGACTGTGAGTAAATTTCGTCAGCTCCATGAGTCTCAGTTTGTAGAACGAGGAAGCTGGTCTAGAGGACTTCCAAGGTCCCATAAACCTCTTAATCTATGTTTCTATGTAACCATTTCCAAGTCAGCCTCCTCAACTCTGAAAGTGAAGATATCTACCACAAAGAGTATTGTGAAAAGGTAATATATAGATAAATGGTACACTGGAAAGGACAATGGCCATGGAATTAGAGGACCTGAGTTCAAATGTTGTCTTTGGTGTTCACTACTATGTGACTATGGACAAGTCACTGAGTGCTGGGCAGATGTCATTGGTCCTCTTTGAGAGTAAAGGACAAATAACAAGAAAAGCTATGTGAAGCAGCAGAAAGAGCACTGGACTTGGAGTCAGAAAGACCTGAGATTGAATCTTAACTCAGAAGCTTAATAGTTGCATGATTCTGGGCAAGACAGTTAACTTTTCTCCTCATTTTCCTCATCTCTAAAATGGAGATAACAGTAGTATCTTTTATTTAATTTGGTAAGATGTCAAGCACTTTGCAAATCGTAAAGCAATATATAAATGCTAGTTATCATTGTGACCATCATCATTACATCAGATCAAAAGTCCACTTATTTTCAAAGGAGTTTTTCCAAAATGATAAAATTTACAACCAAGTTTTGGTCCCTTGGATTCTAATGGTGCTGTGAAAATGGTATTTTACTAAAAGTCTCCTGTAGAGGCAGAAACACTGAAATACTAACAGACACTCATACACACACACGCACACACATACACACACAATCACCACCATGTAGTCTACTGCTTGGAATAGCATGGGAAAGTTATGGCAATAGGAAATCGAAAAAAACCTCAGATTGCACCCTGCTTTGATGCTTCATTTTCTCCAAAGGAAATTCCTTTCCTTTAGTGTTTCCTGTTCAAACCATAGTGAGGGGCATAAGAGCAAGAATGTTACTGGTGGAATTCAGAGGAGTAGAAGTATGTTTAGACTTGGAGTGAGAATAACCCGAGTTCAAATCCTTCCTCCAATATTTACTAACTTTGTGACCCTGGGAAAGTCATTTAAATTTTATCAACCTCAGTTTCCTCATCTGTTAAATAAAGAGATTAATAGCACCTACCCCACAGTACTATTGTGAGGATGAAATGAGATAAAATATGTAAAGTGTTTTACAAATCTTAAAGCACTTTATAAATGCTAGTTATTATTGTTAATGGCCCATAGTCTTAGTTTTTTAATTATAAAATTAGGGCGTTACATTAGATGGCCTCTAATTTTCCTTGTAGCTTCGTATCTCTGATTCTGTTAAATTGAGTTCCTTTGTCTATAAAGCAATGCCTCTTTAAATTAAAAATCACCATTGTTTGAAAGTAGGGTACAGAGAGAGAGAATTGGGGTATTATACAATCAACAAGCATTTATTGAACGTTTACAGAATTCATTGTCAGATATATCCCCAAATTTGAACCTAGAATGCAAAAATGTGTAAGAGTATCTGAGAACCCAGAGATCCTTGGAATGCCTTTAGCACTGAGCTGTTGATCTGAGAGAAAGAAATGTAAGAGCTGTCTATTTCAATCCACTGAGCCTAGAACTTTACTATAGTTAAATCACATTTAGTTCACTTAATCAACAAATTCAGCACATCCAGAGTTCCAAAGATTATTATTGGGGCAGGGGTATATAGAGAGTAGGGTAATGCAATGCCAGAACTGTACTGCCCTCTCCATTGTATATATACTCAGCTTATGCCTGCAATGTACCTAACCCTGTTATGCATGAGTTGTTAAATGCTGGTACCAAATCTCAAGGTAGACTTTGAAAAAGAAAAGTTTATAACCTTTGAAATGGTTTATAAAATGTTTAAGGAAATTCTACCCAAAGAATGAAGAAGAAGCTTCTATATATTTCACCAGGTCTTATCTAGGAATTGTGAATTCATCCTCCACCTTTTCTGCAGCCTGGATGTTTCTTAAAAGATCTCATTTTTGTGTCATGGAGGTGACCTAGTGTTCTGTGCTAGTGAGACACAGGCTTTGGTAGGTTCTACCAAACTGGAGAAAAACTTTTACATATAGTCCCCATGATTTCATTGGAGAACCAACCTAACTAATTCAGTTTTGAGAGCCTCATCCCCAGGTTGGCTTCAGTGATGAATGTTTTGGCCTCAGCTCTTCCCAGATGGCCTAGTGGATAAAGTTCTGGGCTTGGAAACAGAGCTCTGTGCTCTGACACTAGTTCTGTGATCAAAAGCAAGTCCCTTCAATTCATTTCAACAAGCAGTTATTGAACATCTGCTATATGCTAGATACTGGGTATACAAAGACAAAAATGAAATAATCCTGGCTGTTCTGTGCATGTAGAGGGAAAACATATACATAAGAAAAGAAATGCAAAATATATACAAAATAACTATAAAGTGATTTCAGGTAGGGAGTACTAACAACTGGGGGTGGGAGTGGGAAAGGGCTTACCTAGGAGGTGGTGGTACTTGAGTCATTGAAGGGAACAAAATTCCAAAAGGCAGAGAAAAGGAAAGATCATTCCAGGCATGGGAGAAAACCTGTTCAAAGGCATGGTAACAGAAGAGGAAACACCATATCTAGGAAGTACTAAGTAATCCAATTTGACTAAAACTCAATTTTTTTTTTTTGCCTTTTGGAGGGCAATTGGGGTTAAGTAACTTGCCCAAGGTTACACGGCTAGTTTTTTTGTGTGGGTGTTAAATGTCTGAGGCTGGAACCAAACTCAGGACCTCCTGACTCCGGGCCCAGCGCTTTACTCACTGCGCCACCTAGCCACTGCATAGAACTCAAATTCTTTTTTTTTTTTAAGCAATTGGGATTAAGTAACTTGTTCAAGGTTACACGGCTAGTTATTTCTGGGTGTGCTGCTAAGTATCTGAGCCTGGATTCAGTCCCCAAGTCATCCTGACACTGGGGCCAGTGCTCTTACTCGCTGTGCTACCTGGCCGCCCCTAAGCAACTGAGGTTAAATAATTTGCTCAAGGTTACATGGCCAGGTGTTTAGAACTCAAATTCTTGAAAAGAAATAATTAGCCTAAAAAGATAGGTTGGAGCTAGGTTGTTAAAGGCTCAATTATCAAGCATAGTAGTTTGCAATTTTTCCCAAGGAGATGGGGAGCCTTTGGAATTTCATGAACAGGGGAGTGATGTGTTCAGGACTGTGCTTTAGAAACATCAATTTGGCAGCTATTACAGTTATCCATGCATGAGGGGATGAGGACCTGAACTAGGGTGGTGACTGTGTGAAGGGAGAGATGGGGAGGGATGCAAGGGATACTGTAGAGGGAGAAATGACACTGTTTGACAATTGACTGTATATAGGTGACAAGAGAGTGAAGAGTTTGAACATCTCAGCTCAATTTCCTTAATTTTAAAATAGAAATAATTCTGGTAGCCCCTATCTCACAAAGGTGAAGATCAAATGAGATCAAGAACTGTGAAAGATTTGAAGTACTAAATGTAAGCCACTATTATTTTTATCATCATCATTATTATTACCGATTAATAATACAGAGTCACATGTGCTAAGTACGTGCTACAGTTAAGAGTGCTCTAGATACACAGAGAAGGAAGAAATGAGGCACATTAGTGGGTCTCAGGAGACATCGGAGGGAATGAAAATCTAACCTCCTGACCATGACAGCCCCATATATGTCATATATGGATATAACCACATGAAAAACATCCAGTTTTTTTAGAGAGAGATTATCAGGTGGGGCATAGTGGAATGACTCTATTTTGGTTATAAAAATCCAAGAGAGTTTACCCTTTAGAATTTGACTTCATTAAAGTCAAAGGCCATGATGTAAGAGAAAGAGAACAGGATTTGGAGTCAGAGAGCCTGGGTTTGAATCTCACCTAACTCTGCAGTTAGCTTTGATAGTCACTAAACCTGAAGCCATAGCTTCCTCATGTAAAATGAAGGGATTGACCTAAAAATAAATGACCCCTAAAGTCCCTTCCAGCTCAATGATGATGCTTCAAACATTAGTTGAGGCCAGTGATGTGTGATCCAGTATAATAAATGCAGTGTTTGAAGTGAACAAAGGCTGTTAAGACTACGTTAAGCCAACAAAGGTCATGGTCTCCATGTGTGGAAGCTTTATTTTTCCAGACATAAAGAAATAAGTTCCTTCTGCTATAGGGACTTTTCTTGCATGGACAAACAAATGCTTCTAGTAACTGAATCAGTCTTTCCCTAATGCTGTCTCTTTTGAGAGCATCCCAAAGTGAGTTGTCATCCCCATTGTTGCTTATTTATGGTTAGGAGGCTAAGACCACTGATGCCATTTTGTTTCTGCTACAGTCGTTACTAGGAGCATCTATGTTGATCTTCATCCCTGTGATATTGCACATTCATTTCCTTTTTTTTTCTGCAGGGAGATGTCTATTGAAGAGCACAGGGCACATTATATAATTCACAGAGCTTTCACACAATAGACAGAAATGAGCTCCATAACCATATGAGCAAGAAATCTGCGTTTGATGCTGAACAGAAAATAGTCAGATCAACTTGCTCATTAACCCTAGCTTCTGTGTGCTGTGGTGGGGGGAGATGAGGGTGGAGGTGGGGCATTTCACAATAGCCCTCCCAGGGAGATTTTTAGAATTGTATTCTTGCCTAGAGTCAAGGCAATAATTAAGATTTCAGATCAAAAGCATTTTACACATGCAGAATTGCATAGCCCCAACCCCCAGCATACATATGTGCATAATTCCCCTCTTTTGACCTATGTTTCCAAAACCAGGATTATTTGAGTTCTTCTGAGTAGTGGGTAGCCTGAGTATTGCTCCCTGGAAGATGAATGACCAGATTTTTTTTTTTCTTGCTAGTGAGAATAAGGAGTCTCTGGAATTCTGCCCTCTCTAAGCAAGCCATCCATTAGGGGACCTGAGGTTTTGCTCTCCCCAGCTCAGCTCAGCAAGAGAAGTAAGAGCTTTGGCAGAAATTGTCAGCGACTGTGCAACAGCTGTTGGGAAAGTCTGATGACTGGGGTAAGTGGGAACTGAGACAGCCCACCCTAGAGGGTGCATGAGATTGCTAAATCATTTCATTCAGCCCTTTCTATTGCTTTTGAGGACACCCTCCTCACTGAGAGTTTTCTTTGGTACTTACTAGGTGGAGGGTGGGGGTAGGGGGGACGTGGAGGGAGAAGGCAGCCAATCACTCTGCACTGAGCTGCTAATGTCTGTGTGTTGGGGGGGGGGGGGGGTTGCCTGATCAGTTGTCTTAAGAAACCAGATAAGAAAAAAAAAAAAAAAGGAAGGGGGGGGGGAAGGAGGGGGGGGG
>NW_027186296.1:102482573-102486315 GCF_028583685.1 Petaurus breviceps papuanus
GAGAGAGAGAGAGAGAGAGAGAGAGAGAATGGAATGAGGGGAGGGGAAGAAAGAAGGGAGGGGAGCGGAAGAAGAGTGAGGAGACCTGCGCGCCGGTTGATAAGGGATCTAAGAAGAGATTCTTCTCAGAATACCTGCGTTCTCCGAACCCACCCGGTCCAGGGCTGCATTGTACAGTCTTGTTCACAAGCAGGAGTGCCTTGTACCTGGCTCCCCTTGCCTAGAGGAAGGGTAACTGACCCCAAAGCTCTGTGGCAACTTCTGTGAACTGTATTTGAGGAGGAGAGAAGAGCAGAGGCAGTGTCCAAAATTGCTGCTCTGTCCAAGTAGGGGAGAGAAGGGACGGGAGAAGATGATTCTGGCAGAGACAGCGACTACCAGAAGAGGAAAGGGAAATCAGGCAGAAGAAGTGCTGCTGGGAGTGAGGAGATGAGCTCTCCTCGCACTATGCTCCTCGGACGTCCAGAAGGTGTGCCTTTTACCCACAGGTCCCTCCTCTGAAGGGCCGCACCATGAACTCTTGGGACGTGAGCTTGGCTTGCCTGCTGGTGGGAATGATCGCTGTCTCGCTGCTGTCCAACGTGGTGGTGCTGATCTGCTTCCTCTACAGCCCAGACATCCGCAAGCAAGTGCCGGGTCTCTTCATCCTTAACTTGACCTGCTGCAACTTGTTGATGACCGTGGTCAATATGCCCTTGACCTTGGCCGGGATGCTTAATAAACAGCAGCCAGGAGGAGACAGACTCTGTCACATAGTGGGCTTCCTAGAAACCTTCCTGACCACTAACTCCATGCTGAGCATGGCCGCCCTCAGCATAGACCGCTGGGTCGCCGTGGTCTTCCCTCTGAGCTACCACTCCAAGATGCGCTACAAAGACGCTGCCCTCATAGTGGGCTACACGTGGTTGCACTCCATCTCCTTCCCCATTGCCGCTCTCTCCTTGTCCTGGCTGGGTTTTCATCACCTCTATGCCTCCTGCACTCTGTACAGTAAGAGGCACGAGGAGCGGGTCCCTTTTAGTGTTTTCACTGGGGTTTTCCACGCCCTCAGCTTCCTCCTCTCCTTTGTCGTGCTGTGTTTCACGTACCTCAAGGTGCTCAAGGTGGCCCGATTTCACTGTAAGCGCATTGATGTGATCACCATGCAGACCCTGGTCTTGCTTGTGGACATACACCCCAGGTAAGGGGAGGGGTGGGTCTGGGGAGGAGGTTATGCAGAAAGACAGGGGAAAGTTTGAGAGTAGATCTCTACTGTTTCCAACAAAACAGAGGTAAGGAGATACAGGCAAAGGCAGAGAGGGTTGCTAGAAGAGATTCATATCTCTCTTACTGAATCTGCCCTTATCTCCCTCCTCTCTCCCCCATGGAAGAGGGGTTCTATTATTCTTGCTTCTCTGGAAGGCTCTGGTAAGCTCTGGAAGAATTTTGCCTTAATATTTTAACACTCTTCCTAAATGCATGATGGTGACATTTGTAATTTGGCTTCCTAATTTTATGCATCCTATTGTCTTATGGTATTCTCAAAGAAGAAAAGGCTGTCCTGAGCTTACAGGGTATGTTTAAGTCTTGTGCTCTTGTGATCTGAATTATTCCACTGTTTCTTGAGATAAAGTATAAGGGACAACAACAGCTCGTGCTAACATGATTCAATTCACTTTTATGCCCAATGTAACATCTTGGGGAGAATGTTGATTAAGGTATTTCTGGTTCACTTTAGGTTTCCTTGTAACAAGAAAGGAGATAGAAAAGCGATAAATTCAATGCCTTGCCAAAGGGGTTATTTCAGTGCCTTAATGAATCCATAGAGAGAGCATTTTAGATCTTTGTCATCTAGTACCCAAGTTAGGGGGGTGATGACTGCGTAACTGTGTGAATACTGACGTAGGCAATGTTTGTGAGCTCTAGAAGGAGTAGCCCACACAGTTAAAGCTGATGGGACTGATGGTGTCACTTCCTGTGAGAACAGGTGGTGCTGACAATCCTTGAGAGTTTGGCTGTGGGTTAGTGATATATGCAAATTAGCATGTCTCTTATACTCAAGGAGCCTGGAGCTACTTCCTGAAATAGGAAAGAGTTTTCAAATTCACAAATCAGGGTCAAGTTTCCTGCTAGGATCACCTAAAAATAGATATTCAAGTTGGAATGGTTTCTATTTATTAGTTTTTACCCCCTGTTAATAAGAGAGCTGAATTTGAATTTCAAAGTAGGAAACGCAAAAACATGGTCTGGTGGAAAGAACCGTGCACTTGTAGTCAGGGAATCTGGGTTTGAATCCCTGCTCTCCTACATTCAGCTCCTGTAATTCCGTATTGCTCATTTCATCTCTAGTGGACTACTTTTCTTCATATGTAAAACCAGAGACTTAAATTAGATGACTTCTAATGATTCTTTTTGTCCCAAATCCTATGGTTTGCACATGAGGGTGTTTACTAGTTGGGGGTCTAGACCAGTCAGTATTTTTCACCAAATAGGAGCCCTCTGGAAATTTTGCAGCCTGCTTAAGCTAAGAGAGGAGTATCCTGCACAACAGAAATGTAAAGAGGAGCTTACAAAGTTTGGGGAAAGTTATTGCCTTGCTATGGACATTAACAATGATAACAATGATAATAACTTATCCGATGTTTATATATGTTTATATGCTTTCTTCAGAAATACCCTGTGAGGAACCTAAAGTGTTATTTTCCCTAGTCTACAGATGAGGGAACTAAAGCTTACCTCAGAGACATTTATACACAGAAACACAAGTAGGTATTCATGTATCTAGGTTTTGATGTTTTTTTTTTTTCAATATTTCTTTGCCAGCAAAAGCCATAGAGTTGCTGAATTTTTTTCTGTTTTGTGTATGTGTGTGTGCAAGTAGCCATAATTTCGAAGAGATATGGCAAGATTGTAATAGCTAACATCTAGTATATTATCATACACATAATAGGTACCACTAAATACATGCTTTTTAGACTGAATTAATGTGGCATTTTTGAAAGAGGGCTGACTTTGGAATCATAGGAAAAATAAAGATCATATAGCTAGAACTAGAAGTTACTTTAGGCAACAACAACAATAATTATAGCTATCACTTTAATATTTGCAAAGTTCTTTTTAAGCATTATTTAATTTTATACTCACAATGCCTCTTGGGGGTAAATGCTATTATTATGCCTATTTTACAGATGAGGAAACTGAGGCATTAAGTGATTTGCATAAGGTCACTCTACTAGTATGCATAGGACTAATTCTGAATTCAGGTCTTCCTGACTTCGATTCTATCCACTGTGCCACCTAAATAGCTAGTCAAACCTGACCATTTTGTAAATGAGGAAAGAATCAGAGGACTTGCGTTCAGATCTGGCCTCTGACTTTTACTACTTGTATAACCTTGGATACAACCCTCAACCTCATATTCCTCTACTGTAAAATGAGATGAAGCACATGGCCTCTGAGGTTCCTTCAGGCTCTAGAGCTATAATCTTATGTTTGTGTGTTAAAGGTGTTAGTACTGTCAATCAGGCAAATTTAAGTGGGGCAAGAGGAAAAGGAAAGAAGTCCTCCGGATTCCTTCAACAAGATTCTTACCATTTCATCTTTCACAGTGGCTTGAAGAAAAACCTCTGAAGGAGGGGCAAGTTCCTTCAGAGAGGGAGAAATCAAAGCAGGATATTATTCGAGTCTTTGTTTGAGGTCCCACTCATTATGACATTTCTGTGCTGTTCCCAGAAAAGCTCATAGTGGTAGTAGAGGGAGGGAG
>NW_027186296.1:102486415-102488632 GCF_028583685.1 Petaurus breviceps papuanus
AGAGAGAGAGAGAGACAGAGACAGAGAGAGACAGAGAGAGAGAGAGAGAGACAGAGAGAGAGACACAGAGACAGAGAGAGAGACAGAGAGAGACAGAGAGACACAGAGAGACAGAGAGAGACAGAGACAGAGAGACAGAGAGAGAGAATATGTGTGTGTATGTGTGTGTACACTCAAGAGTACATTTGTAGGGGACTTTTAGTAAATTATCATTTTTAAGGCACCATTAAAATTCTAGTAGCCAAACTTTGTTGGCCAAATAATTGTTATAAATTTGATCATTATAGAAAGGCCTCTTTTTAAAATAAATGGACTTTTATTACGATATTTTTTCTTGACTTAGGCAATAATGCAAATGTATATCAGAGTAACTGAATCGACTATCATTACCATTTAATAGTAATAATAACTAGTATACATTTAAGGTTTGTAAAGCATTTTATATATGCTAAATCATTTTATCATCTCAACCCTGTGGGGTAGATGGTATTAATATCCCCCTTTTAGAGATGAAGAAACTGATTCTGAGAGATGTTAAGTAATTTATTATTTATTTAAACATCTAGGAAGTATGTGGGGCAGGATTCAATTTTATGTCTTCCTGACTCCTAAGTCCAGTGCTCTGTATGTTATACAACCTACATGTCTAATTTTATGAAAATTTTAAATACAACCATCAAATGTGAAATGAGATGCCTAGTTTAAATTGTGTGTTCATACACATTTTACTGCATCATTCTCAACATAAGCCACCACCAGTTTTGAACCAAACCTATTCATGGGAAATGCCTGACTATTATTGTTCTCAGGCAAGGTCTGCTTGGGATTCAGATTATTTCATATGAATTGTCTGGCTCCAAATCTGGGTAGCTCCTCCACATAGTGTCTTTACTTCAAGGGGAAAAGGGTGATAAAGGTATAAAGACAAAATGACTCTCAATGAGTCATGATCCTATCAGCAAATTTTTGTCGGAGCAGATGCCCTCTTTAGTAACTAAATGGGAACCCAGCACTAAGAATTTCAGTTTTTAAACTAAATATAGTCTAAATGAGAGGTGTACATCATCATTAAACACCTATGAAACTGAGCAGCTATAATGGAAACACCAATTTGGTGCAAGAGAAATATAGAGGACAAATATAGCCTGCCTAGGAACCTTTCTTAATCACGTTCAGAAAAAAAAGATGAATTTTTGTTCCCTTAAAAGAATGTTGGGCAGAGAAAATTTTAAAATTAGTGTTACTAAAATATTAAGAATGCTACTTATTATCTCCATTATTATCACCAGTAGCATGTTCCCTTGTTCCCTGCATCAGTCATATTTGACTCCTCACTCTCTTGTACCCCATGTAACCAATCAGTTATAAAGTCTTATTGATTCTACCTCTGTAATATCTCTTGTGTCTATCCTCTTTCCTATTCTCAAGGCTACCCTAGTCCAGGACTACATTGACTTTTATATGGACTATTGTAAGGGCCTCCTAACTTTTGGTCTCTCACCCTCAAGTCTTTCCCTACACCACTATATCTCCAGAAAGCTTTACCTGGTGCACTAGTCTAACCATATCATTCTTCTGCTTCTGCTTAGTAAACTCTGGTGGCTTCTTATAACATCTAGACTGAATTTCAAACTCCATTCTTTGGCACTTAAGGACCTTCCCACCCTGACTCCAACTCACTTTTGGAACCTTATTGCACAGTATTCCCCTTCATTCATTCTGTGGTCTAACCAAATTAGCATCCTTGTTAAAGGAAAGCAACTCAAAATGGGTTAACAAGCTTACTTTAATCAGTCAGACATATATCGTTTACCTTGTTCAGGAGAAAAGGTCAGCACCCTGAACCTCAAAGTATACAGGCATAATTATCAAGACAGAAACATCAAGTAGACAGCTTTCCAAACTGTCCAACCATTACATCCATACCCAGTCAACATCTGGGTTTCCACATTCTGGGTTTTTCAAAGCCGGGGGACTCTCAACAACGGCTTCCCAGAATTCAGATCAAATCACAGAACACTTCTCAAAGTGAGTCCCAAAACAAAGTTACACATCAGGCCTTATATAGCCTTCTCCTGGCTCAGAGAATGTAACAACCTTTTTGACCCACTGGCCAATCAAAAAGTATCTACTGAAAAACAAGCCTCCCTCCCCAGGCTTCTGGTGCACTTTAGCCTAGGGGCAGGGAAGATCTTTAAAATTTACATTTGCATTACA
>NW_027186296.1:102488642-102493734 GCF_028583685.1 Petaurus breviceps papuanus
TTAGCCTAGGGGCAGGGAAGATCTTTAAAATTTACATTTGCATTACACTCACATATAAAACTCCATCTTCATTCTCCATGTCATTGTACAGGAACTGTCCCACAACTCTGGTACACACTCTTTCCTCAACACCTCTTATAGATTTTCTTCAAAGATCAGCTCATCTCACCTTGTATACATAAGATGTTTCTTGATGGCCTATCTTTATATTCATTTCATACATATTTTGTATGCATATATTTATATGTACTTATTGTCTTCCCCAATAGATTTCAAGTTTGAACATAGGGACTTTTTTCTTCTTCTTTGTATGCACAGAACTAACATGATGCTTGGCATATAGTAGATACTTAATGAAGTACTTGATGATCCATTAGCAACATGAAACATAATAAAAATCAATGGTTCTTTGAATCTCCCAAGATTGGAGTTAATCGCAACAGACATTCTCTGACCTTTAGCAATACATACTTTAATTCCTAAATGAATCTATGACCTCATCATTAATGTAACTTTATTTTCCACAAAAGCAGTCAGTCAATAAATATTTACTAACTGCCTGCTATGCACTGAGCTAAACACTAGAGATACAAATATGAAAAAAAATAGTCCTTGCCCTCAAGGGGTTTGTAGGTTAGTGGGGGAAGACAACACGCCAAAGATGAGGAAGGGAAGAACCAGGCATAGGGGCTATATTGATGTCCAGTGGTATACACCCAGAAACGAAGTGAAGATGGCATCCAGTCCATGCCTTCTTTTGAGTGACTCTTTTTTAAAAATTTTACTTTCATTAATTCTCCATAGAGGAATCACCCAACATGTTGGAAGCCTTTTTTAGGTCGTTTTGTGGCTACCAGTATAGTTTTTTTTTTTCATTTTTGCCTTTTTGGAGGGCAATTGGGGTTAAGTAACTTCCCCAAGGTTACATGGCTAGTTTTTTTTTTTGTTTGTTTTTTTTTGTGTGTGTGTGTGTAGGTGTTAAGTGTCTAAGGCCAGAACCAAACTCGGGTCCTCCTGACTCCGGGGCTGGCACTTTACTCACTGCGCCACCTAGCTGCCCATACCAGTATAGTTCTTAAGGATCCATATAGTATTCTCTGAACAATCTACTTCCTTTTTCAATTATACATTGATGATGCCTCATTTGGCAGAGGGTTCTAAGAGCTTTTAGACTGTTCATACATATGTTTAGCTATGTGTTTATGTACAGGGTGTCCTAAAAGTCTTAGTGCAGATTTCTTTCCTTATTTTTTGGAAAGCTTAAAACTACACTAAGACTTTTAGGACATGCTTTATGTGCACATATATATCCTTGTTTTGGATATAAATATATAAATATAAACATATAAATCCTCATTTATCCTTTTTTATAGATATTGAGGTAGAAATCAGCCTCTTTTTCCACTCAGCCCCACCATAAGAGCATGGAACACTGTCTTCTTAAATTTAAAATTTAAAGAAAAGAATCTAATCACTCTGAAGTGAGATTTCATTCTCTTGAAGATGGTTTCTATAGTTACAACACTAATAATGGGATGAGAGAATTTCTAGTATTTATTACGTATTTGGCTTTCTATCCATTGGATGCTTCATTAGTTCATGAATTTGACAAACATTTATTAAACATTTACCATACACATGACATGATGCTAGACATTGGAGGAACTAAAAAGGTAACGATGATAGAATCTTAGATCCAAAGATTTATAGCAGAAGCAGACATCAGAAGTCATTTAATCCAGCTGCCTCATTTAAAGAAAAAGAGATAGTGGACCAGAAAGCAGAGTTACTATTCTGCTTTTAAAGAGTTTATAATTTAGTAGGAAATGATAAGACGTACACAACTAAGCATAATGTAGGGGAGGCTATAGATGCATGAAGGTCCACTAAAATCTTGCTCTGATGTTATCTCATGGCATAGAGTGACCACAGGGATTGCAGACTGTGACAGCATTGATTAGTTTCTGGAAGGTCCTGCTAAACTCATCTGGAGAGATTTTAGGATCACAGAGCAAGAGGGGGATCTAAGCCAGAAAGGACCTTAGGGGCCATCTTGTCCAAATGCCTCATTTTGCAAAAAACAAAACTGAAACCAAGAATGACTAAGTTATTTGTCCACAGTTAGACATTTAGGAAGGTGAAGAGCTATTTTGAACTTAAGCTCTGTAACTCCAAAGTCAGCATTCTTTTTTGTTGTCTAAGACAAATAATTCTATCCAAGTTCAGAGGGACCCATTACCAGGAAATTGGTCATTAGGTGAGAGAGTTGTTTATTTTTTTTTTCAGCCACAGGCAACTCTTGAAGACCATCTATTAAGGCATAAAGAGACCGTATACTCTAGAGTTGACAGTACCCACACCAGTGAAATCATGGAAACTAGAAATTTTAAAGGAATTGTCACAGACTATACAATACTATGAGACCAGAGGACCATAGAACTAGAACTAGGGAAGAGATTCACTTTTACCTAATGGCAAACCCAGATCCCATTTACAATCAGAATGTTTCCATATACCAATAAGAATTAGCTCAGCAAAGACCAAAAGAATAGCTCCTCTACTCCAATATGGTGAAAGGTGAAGAATTAACATCATATTCTCACTTTCCACAAATGATTGGGGAATAGGGGTATATGTATATATAGGAGGCAGCTAGGTGGTTTAGTGGATAGAGTGCTGGATATGGAGTCAGGAAGACCTGAGTTCAAATTTGGCCACAGACACTTAACTAGCTTTGTGACCCTGGGCAAGTCACTTAAATTTTGTTTGCATTTATCCACTGGAGACACAAATAGCAAACCACTACAGTATCTTTGCCAAGTAAACCCTATAGATAGTATGGCTAAATGTGACTCAATGATTGAACAACAATGTTTATATACACATACATACACACATACGTACACACAGAGAGCTCTATCTATCCACTCATGTAAATTTGTATCCATATACACGGGCTGTCCTCAAAGTCTTTCAACTATTAAAGCTTTAAACTTCACTAAGACTTTTGGGGTATTGTCTCTATGTGTACATGATCTGTTTTCATGGAATTCAAATAAATTAAGACATTTAATATTAAAATAATACTAGCTGTGCTTGAGTGATTCTTTGATGATTCAGAAGAACTTTAAGGATCTCTCAGATCCTTAGGGCACCATTATGACCATTGTTTCTCCCTGCTTAGTTTTATGATATGGGAGTGGTGTATGCAGTTGGGCTGAATTTGTAATGACCTTTTGATGTGCCCTAGAGATTTCCTCTTTGAATAAATCCCTACTATCAGACTGGTGTCTTATCTTTCTTCACTTTATCATGAAAACACAGGGAAATAAAAAGAACTGTGATAGACAGAAGTTTGCTGTATCTGGAAAAGTAAAGAGAAGAATGTAGGGTCTGAATTCTCCAGTGGTGCTTGTCTTTAATAACAGCATTTTCAGATAATCATGGTATCCTTCCCTTTCCTCTGCCTGAGTAGATACAGCCTGACTGGGGAATTTCTATTTCACACCTCAGGATTATTCTCCTTAAACCTGACAGTGGTATGTATTTCATGTCTCATCTCATCTAGGTGAAACTAGATGTCAGATTTCAGACGCTGAAAAAATAACCCAAGGTGGACATATACATGCCTACTTTGTAAGAACATTTGGATGGATAAATTTATCTTTTAAAAATATCATAGGAAGAGTTTCAAGCCATTTGTCTGCTTACGCCTCAGTTTCTACCTGAACATTTCAGGTAGATACTTCAAAAGTGACACAATAGGAGTGAACAGCTCTTCAGGACAGCTGACCACATCACACCTTCTAAGACCCCACTAGAAAAAGCCTAGATCTGAGTATCAGGAAACTTGGGTTCTAGCCCTAACTTTGCGATTAACTTACTATTCAATGGGATTTTAGAGTTAGATGATGTTTTAGATATTATTTATTGAAATTCCCCAATTTTATAGATGAAGAAGAAACAGGCTTGGAAAGTTGAAATGTCTTGTTCAAGTCACACAGTAGTAAATACTGTGGTCATTATTCAAACCCAGGTCTCTTGACTCCAAATTCAGCACTTTTTCTACTACAACATACTTACTGGGAAGTTATGGGTTTTTTTTTTTTTTTAGCCTGTTTTCCTTTTTCAAAAGATTTAAAAAAAAAAAAACATCCAAAAGTCTTTGGGGGGAAAAAAGCAACAGGAACTTTAGGCATGCAAGGAGGTTGATAAGAGACAGGCTGCTAAAAATGGCAGGGGATTGTGCTTCTACTAAACTCACTCCCTGGAAATTCTTCCGACCCTGTGTCTTTAAGCAAAACTCTAGTCATATTGTTGACCAATCTCTCTCTCTGTCTTCCCCTGTCCTTTTCTGGGAATCTGGGTGATGTGGATGAGCTACACACTGTGTCATTGGAGGGAGGAAACACCTACATGGGTGGATCCAGGGACTGAATTATCCATCTCCAGAGAGTGAATACATTGCAATGGGAGCTAAAGGGCTGAGCTTTCATCTCCATTATCCTGCTTTCTTGCTCTGTCTTCTTAGGCAAGTCATTTTCCTTTGTTGGGCCTCAATTTTCTAATATGTAAACAAGTAGTTTGGGCCTGATGATGTCTGAGGTCCTGGCTAACTTTAAGTCTTTAATTGTAGGGTTGGTTAAAGATGTGCAATAATATGGGGGGAGGGGGAGCAAGTTGAAGAGCTTACTGAGTTTAAGTAATGAGTTTAAACCTGAGGCAAACAAGTTATCCAAGAGCATTTGTCAGCTCCCATTTCACCCACTTCACCTTGCTTTTTGTGTTTTTTTTTTTTTACTTTTTGGAGGGGTAATTGGGGTTAAGTGACTTGCCCAAGATCACATGGATAGTAAGTGTTAAGTGTCTGAGTCCGAATTTGAACTCAGGCCTCCTAACTCCAGGGCTGGTGCTCCATTCACTGCTCCACCTAGCTAACTCTGTTCACCTTGCTTTCTATGGCTCTAGCACAAGAGGGCTCTTTTAAGTGGAGACTGATAATGGCTGGCCTTCTATTGAAAATAGCTACTTTGTCTAAGGCACCATCTTTCTTTCTTTCTTTCTTTCTTTCTTTCTTTCTTTCTTTCTTTCT
>NW_027186296.1:102493744-102502201 GCF_028583685.1 Petaurus breviceps papuanus
TCTTTCTTTCTTTCTTTCTTTCTTTCTTTCTTTCTTTCTTTCTTTCTTTCTCTCTCTCTCTCTTTCTTTCTTTCTTTCTTTCTTTCTTCCTTTCCTTTTTGCAGAAAATTAATTATATAAGTTTATTTCTTCAATCTCATCTCCTTTGTCCATTGTCACTTAAATGTTGAAAAATTATCCTTGCCCTAATTTGTACCTTATCCCAAACACTCTCAGGTATAGTAAACAGATCATTGGTTCAACAGATAACCCTACTTTTAGGTCATCATCCTATGTGCTAGGAATGCAAAGAAGATTCAGACCCAGCTCCTGTCCTCAATGATTCCATCTCCCTGTAACAACAACAACAACAACAACACATTGTGAAGTCAAATGAAGTGAACCCAATTCCCTTTTTGCCTTCTGCAACCTCGTGGGTGAAATCTCTTTGCTACAATGGCACAGTTTCATTCATTGCAGAGTCATTATGCTCTTGCTGTTTATTTTTGGAAGATTTCAAAAGGCTCTACAAGCACCAATTCATGAAATCTCCTCCACCTCCACATGCCTTTAGGGAAGGCTAATGTGGTGACTCAGGGGATGAAATCTATTCCTCAGTAGTCACCTTCTCCCACAGGCCTCATGCCAGTAACCTCCCCCTTAATGCTTTGGAGAGGCTTGCTTGTCAGCTTTCTTTGAGGACTACTAACAGATGAGTCATGCTGTCCAAGGAGCATTTAATTCAACCTGATTTGCTCAGAGATCAGGAAATTTTGGGCTTTTTCCAACTATAATATCTCTGGTACTTCATATTTATATGAGGTTTTTGGCCTTATGAAGCATTTTGGCATCTCCTAGCTCATAATGGTCCTTTGAGGCAGGTAGGGCAGATTTTTAGACAGGCAGAGTTCTTATAGTTCTGTCACACTGAGACAGAAATAGAACCCATGGGCTACATATTGAGTTAGAAAACAACAATGAACATTATCTATGTTTTATTTTATTTTTATTTTGTTAAACATTTCCCAATTACATTTTAATCTGGCTTCACTCGGGAATGGCTATGAGTTTGACACCTCTAATGCAGTGGATAGAGTGCTAAATGTGTATAAATTCAATTCAGTAGACATTTATTAAGCTATACCGGCAGAGACAGCCCTTGTGCACGAGGAATCTGTTTGCCCCTAGGTGAAATGATGTGTGTGTAACTTAACACATAAAAAGGAACACATCTTTGTACATGATAATTTCAAGAGAAAAAGGACTAAGAGCTAGTGGGATTATGAAAGGCTTTGTGTAGAGAGTATCACCTGAGCTATACCTGCTCATAGAATCCTGAGCTGAAGTTAGGGACTCTGAGGCAGAAATGAAGAGGGAATGTGTCCCAGCCTGGAGCTAGGGACATGGACAAGGAGGAAACCACCTGGGCAGAGGCAGATGGAATGTTCTCCATGGAGAACAGCTAGCTGATTAGTTTGACTGGATCAGTGTGTAAAGAGGGGAAGGAAGGGAGGGAGAACAAGCGTTTATTACGCACTGTGCTAAATCCCTTACAAATAGTATCTCATTTGATCCTTACAACATCTCTGTGAAGTAGTTGCTGTCATTATTCTCCCCTCCCCCCTTATCATTCCCCTTCCTCTCTCTCTCTTCTTCCCCCCACCCCCCACCATGGCAGCATGCAATCCAATATAGGTTCTACATATAGCTTCACATTAAACATTAGTCAAGTTGTAAAGAATTATAACCAATGGAATGAACAACGAGGAGGGAGAAACAAAACATAATCAAGAAGAGAGAGCAATTCGTTTGACTCCATATTTCTTTCTCTGGATGTAGATAGCCTTTTCCATCATGAGTCCTTTGGAGTTGTCTTCTAATCTTGCCTTGCTGAGAGGAGCCCAGTCTATCAAAGTTAGTCATCACAGATACAATGCATCTATAATTGTGTACAAAGTTCCCCTGGTTCTATGCCCCTCACTCAACATCAGTTTATATAAGTCTCTCCAGGTTATTATGAAGTCCGTCTGCTCCGCATTTCTTATAGCATGATAGTATTGCATTATGTTCATATATTACAACTTGTTTAGCCAATTGATGTGCATCCCTTTGATTTCCAATTCTTTGCCACCACAAAAAGAGCTGTTATAAATATTTTTTGTATGTGTGTGTCCTTTTCCCATGCTATTATAATTATTATCCCCATTTTACAGTTGAAAAAATGGAGGCAAACAGGGGTTAAGTAACTTGCGCAGTGAGTGTCTGAGGCCAGATTTGAACTCAGATATTTTTTACTCCAGGCCCCGTTCTGTATCCCCTGTGCCACCTGATTGTGTTAGGCAGTGCGAAGAGGGAGAACATGAAATAATATTGGAAAGGTATGGGAAAGCCTTGAATGCCAACCTGAGAAGTTTACATTCTCTCTTAGAGGCAATAGGGAACCCCTGAGCACTCTTGAGTAAGGGAGTGACACAGTGGTATCTGTGTTTTTGGGATATCAGTTTGGCATTTGTGCAAAGGATAGATTGGAGAGGGAAGAGATGAGATGTAGGGGGATGGATTAAGAGATCATTTTGAAAGTCTAGGCCAGAGCTGATGAGGGCTGTTGAATCAGGATGGTGGTGACATGAGTGGAGAGAAGCAGATCATTGTGAGAGATGGGATAGAGGAAGAATCAGAATGACCACAAAACTAATTGGATATAAGGAAGTGCTGGAGCAGGAACATTGGAAGATGGCCATTGCTATCAGCCAATCAACAAGTATTTGTTGAACATTTACTACATGCCAGGCAGTGTGCTAAGTCACAAGGACACAAAGAAAGGCAAAAACAGTCCCTGCCTTCAAGGAGAAGACAAATGGTCCATATTTTGAATCTGGATGACTGGTGATGCCCTCAACAGAAACAAGAAAGTTTGGAGAAGACAGAGTTTGATTCCAAATCCCTCATTTTGTGGATGTAGCAGTGAGTAGCAGGGCTAAGGGTGGAAGACAGATTCTCCTTTGAAGCTCAAAAGAGATAAGGAATGAAAAGTGCTTTGCAATCTCTGGAGTGTTATGTAAAGGTCAGTTTAAAAAAATCCTTATTTGAAAGATAAAGAAACTGAGTCCCCTAGAGATTGACAACACCAGCAACTGACATTTATATAAAGCTTTGAAGTTTGCAAAGCTATTTTTGTGGAATGTCTTATTTCCATCTAAAATAACCCCTTGCAGTAGGTGGGAAGAGACTAGATCTAACTTCCCTCTGAGGAGACTCCTTTTAAGCACTTTCTTGGCAATTTACACCTTAGAGAATAGCTTGGGAAACCAAGATCTTAAAGTGACTGACCTGGGTCAAAAAATAAAACAAAATAAAAACACTTAGTATTTGTCTGGGACTGGACTTGAACCCAGGTTTTCCTGACACTGAGGGTAGCTCTCTACTGTTAATGCCATACAGGATCTAGCATCAGATAAGGTTATCTCCATTTTACAAATGAGGAAACTGAGGCTCAGAAAGTTTAAGTGATTTGATAATGGCTACATAGCCAGCAAGTATCAGACGCCTGATTCAGACAGATATTTCTTGCTCCTTGATTTCACTCAGGAAAATGTTTGGCCAAACAAATCCCCACTGCAGTGTTGTAGAAAATGTCAGTCAGTCAACAAATATTTTATTAATATATTAGTATTGTGCTAAGCACTGAGAATATAAATACCAGTTGAAAGATGGTTCCTGTCCTCAAGAAGCTTACATTCTAATGGGGAGGAGAAAATGGAAGCAGAAAAAGAGAGAGAGGTACCTGGCTCCTTCCAGAGGAGTGTAGCTTGTTTAGAAGTTAAAAGATGGTTGCCTTTGAACCTTCCTTAAATGGGAGTCTGAGAGGATCTTGAGGGCAGACAGTACTTCTAAGTTCCCTGAGGTGTGTGTTCTGAGTTCGAGGGCTGAAGTGATTTTTCAGAATGAAGAGGTTTCTGGGGCATTATGGTGAGGCCAGGAGGAATGTAAGAAGGTACTTTGGCTTTGGAATCAGAAGACTTGGGTTAAAATTCTAGCCTTTGTGACTGTGAGCAAATGACTTCACTGCTCCAATCCTCAGTCCTCTCATCTGTCAAATGAGGAGGTTGACCTAGAACCAGGGATCTCTCAGGCTCCAAAACCTTGTGATTCTGTAACTCCCAGTTGAGGACTTTTCCACTAGCCAGTGGTTAAAACCAGACACACATAAACTATACAGCGCCATCCCCCAACAAAGCAGATCACGGGTATTGGCTCTTACCCTATGATCATTATGCCCTCACTTTCATGTTTCCTCATTGTCTCATTTCTCATTTGTAATTTGATTTATTCATTAAGGGAGATTTCCCAGGATGGCAAAAAGTACCCTCATCCAGAAGTCACGAGACCTGCATTGTCACACCAGCTTTGTCATTAACCAGATGTGTAATTTTAGGCAAATGATTTCACCTCTCTGGGTCTCAGTTTACTTACCTGTAAAAATGGAAGCACCGGACTAAGTGATCTTTCTGAGGCCTTTTCCAGCCATGATAGTCTATAATTATATAATAACATGCCACATTTCTCTGTGTTGAACATTTTTTTTTAATTTGTACATTCCCTTAGATGTATTTTCATCAAGCAATACATAGTTTCCCTGGCAGTTAAGCTGTTGCAATTCATTTGATGATCAGTGGGACATGAGAAAACAATTTTAAAGAAATACAGTATATGGTAGAGACCAAATAAAAGGTAGGGGAGAATCATCAGACACAATTTGAATAGCCATTGTTAGAAATTGAAATTAAATTGACCATCTACAGTACGAAATGTGATTAAGGACAATTTCAATTAAGTCTGAAAATGACTACTCCTATGAAAGAAAAGAAAGACTCTTTGCACATTAATACCACATGCATCACTTTGGAATTAAACATTGCTAATTAATATTTTTGTGATTCTTTGCTCCATTAAAATGGTCAGGGCTATTTTTACTTCTGGATCCCATCAGAGTCTCTATGCCCCGCAATGCTTCTAACTTCCAAAGGCATGGCTCCATAGCCTGTGGAGACTTGACCATCATTCCTCCTGTGGATTCCTTCTGATGAAATGTGTTTGTTTTTTTAATGGAAGCAAACAAAATGTGCATGTATTTGCTTTTCTGATATTTATGGGAAGTTAAATATTATGATTGTGTTTTACCTTTCTGAGGCTGCTTTTTTTCCTGCCTCTTTATGCTAAAAGGCATAAAGTTTTCAGTCACTGCAAGAAATGGGTTGGAAAAGTCATCACCTTTAGCCCCCACTTAAGATATCAGTGTATGTGATTTTCTAAAGCAGGGGTTCTTAACATGGGGTTTCTGAGCTTGGTTGGGGAATATGCATCTTTATTTCAATATAACTTACTTCCTTTGTAATCCTGTATTTTATTGTACACATTTAAAAACATTATTAGAGGATATCCATAGACTTTTCTCAGCTGTCAAAGAGACCCATGATAGAAAAGAGAAGCCTAAGATCTCTCGTTCCAAAGGCTCTTTCTTCAAGGACAATAACAACATTTTGTGTAGCACCTACTATGTGCACAGCACTGTCCCAGCAGTGGGGTGTAAGAGACAAAGATTTTAAAGAAACGTGTATTTGATAAGCCCCTACTATGTGCCAGATACTGTGCTAAGAACTTTACCAATTTTATCTCATTTGGTCCTCACAATAGCCCTGCAAAGTAGGTGCTGTTATTATTTGCATTTTATGTTTGAGGAAACTGAGGCAGACAGACTAAGTGCTAGAGTCATATAGCCAATAAGGGTCTAAGGCCACATTTGAACACAGAACTTCCTGACTCTATGACCAGCTCTCTTTCCAATGTTCCATGTGGCTTCCTGTTAGAAGACTTGTATGCAAGTCCTGACTGTTATGTCATGTACAGCTATGTGACCTTAGCCTAGTCACTTTACTTTCTCTCTCCTCAATTTCCTAAAGTTGTCACAGAATAATCGGCTTGGAGAAGGGCCTTCGAGATCATCTATTCTGGCCTCATCATTTTGCAGAGAAGCTAGAGGGTGACTGAGCTGGTATTTGAGTTCAGGTATGGGAACCTCATATCTGTTGCCTCTGTAATGTCTCCTCCCTAAGATGGACACAATGATAACTGAAATGCCTGGGGTGTTGTTAGGATCATATATTAGTTATAGGCATAAAACTACTTTTTAAAAAAAATGTTGTATCCTATGAAAGGACAGGCAGCTCGTGGCAGGTAGAGCACTGGGTCTGAGAGTCAGAAAGATTTGAGTTCAAATTTGGTTTCACACACTTAATATCTGTATGACACTGGTCAAGTCACTTGATCTCTGTTTGTCTCAGTTTCTTCAACAATAAAATGGGAATACTAATAGCACCTGCTGATGGTGCTGGCTAGGTGGCACAGTGAATAGAGTACTGTCCCTGGAGTCAGGAGGACCTGAGTTCAAATCTGAAATCAGACACTTAACACTTACTAGCCGTGTGACCTAGGGCAAGTCACTTAGCCCCAACTGCCCCTCCAAAAAGCAAAAAAACACAAAACCAAAAAACATTATAGCACCTGCTTCTCAGGGATGTTATGAAGATTAAATGAGATAATATTCTTTTTAAAAAGCTTTTAGCACAGTGCTCATAGTAGGTGATGTATAAATATTTGTTTACTTCTGCCCTCATCTTTTTTTTGTTAGGCATTGAGAAACATACAAATCCTACCCTTGAAAAGCTTATAATTTAGTATGGGTGATAGATAAACATACAAATAACCATACCAGTTGGTATCACAGAGTCTTAGAACTGAAAGATACCTAAGAGGCTGTTAAATCCAACCCTGGACCAAGAATCCCTTCTACAAGGGATTGTAGAATCCAATAAGTATTCATCCAGTGTGGAGGCCTGAAGTGAGGGGGGATCATTAGCTCCTTTGGAGGTAGCCTACATCCCATTTTTGGATTGGTCTAATTCTGAGAATGTTTATCCTTACTTGAACCTCAATCTGTCTCTTAAAAAACTTCCAACCCATTTCTCCAAGTTCTTCTCTGTGGGGTCAAGCAGAACAATTATCATCTCTTTTCCTTGTGACAAGTCATTAAAGACAGCTACTCTACTCCCCCACCCCACCCCCATCCTTCCCTTCTCGTGCCTAAATGTCCTCAATTCTTTCTACCAATCTTTCATGGTTCATCTGCTAGTGCCTTCCCTGTTGAGATTGTTGTTGAGTCATTTCAGATAGGAGTGACTTTGTGACCCCATTTGAGGTTCTCTTGGCAGAGATACTGGAGGGTTTTGCCATTTCCTTCTCTAGCTCATTTTCCAGATGAGGAACTGAGGCAAGCAAGATTAAAGTGACTTGCCCAGGGTCACACAGCTAGTGTCTGAAGCCAGATTTGAGCTCAGGAAAATGAGTCATCCTGATTCCAGGGACAGCATTCTATCCACTGAGCCACCTAGCTTCCCTTTGACATTGTCTTCCAACTGCTGTCTCTATATCTTGTATATACCTTCTCATCTTCATGTTTGGTTACCTTACTTAGATTATGAGGTCCCTGAGGACAGCAATTTGTGCTTTTTCCATATCCCAAATCTTAGCCCAATGCCTGGCACCTACAAAGGATTTACTAAATCGTTGTTGCCTGACATGGTGATATAACAAGGGCAGAGTACTGTGGGTCTATCACCTCCAGTGTTATGAACATTCTGCATCTCTTATGACATTTAAGATCACATTTGCTTTTTTTGGATTGTGTCTCACCATTGACTCATTGTTGACTCAACTCAGTTCAAAAAACATTTATTAAACATCTAGTAAGAACAAGACACTGTTTTAAGTGTAGCGTGTATGAAAAAATAACAAAATAGTCCATATCCTGAAGGTGCTTACATTCAATTGGATAAATATGTGTATATACAAAGAGCATGGGAAGGGAAAATATCTCTATGAGGTAGGTAAGACCACAGCTGTGGGGGAACTTTTAATGTCATGCTGAGGAGTTTGTCCTTTATCCTGGAGGCAATAGAGAACACTGAAGATTTGTGAGTAGAGATATGACATAGTCAGACCTGTGTTAGTGTGATAGTAATGGCAATTAAAGATTCCCCTGTATTGGCTTGGTTTTTCAAATTGATTGTATTAAAACCCAGAGCTTGTTAATCCCACCTGTGGGATGGACTTGTTGATGTGAAAAGAAAGTCCTGAACTGGGAGGAGCTGGTGACATAGATTTGGAGAGACAAGAGAGAGGCAGAAGACCTTTTTTTTTGGAAGCAGCACCTTGTGGAGAGAGAGAGAGACTAAGAGAATTGCTGGTGGCCGCTTTGAATTGCCCTGGACTTTTGAGACCTGCCCCCTGAGCTGCCAAGGACTGAGGAGACATGGCTGTTTTGCTGGTACTTTGTCTGTCTGTTTTGATGTTGTTTTGCCAGATTTGTCCACTGGTGAAAGACAGTCCTTTTGTTGAAGAAGTCCTGGAACCTGGCTGTTC
>NW_027186296.1:102502601-102521441 GCF_028583685.1 Petaurus breviceps papuanus
TCTGGAGACTGTCCTGCAGACAGAATGAATACTGTCCACTGGTGAAGGACAGTGCTGTTGTTGCAGGGGTCTGGAGACTGTCCTGCAGACAGAGTGAATACTGTCCACTGGTGAAGGACAGTGCTGTTGTTGCAGGGGTCTGGGAGCCTTTCTGTTGGTTCAGAAGCCCTGAAGAAGGATTTTCTTGTTGTATGTTTACAGAAATCCTGGGAGAGGGTTTTGCTGATGTGTTCAGGGGTTCTAGGACTGTTCTACAGACAGAGGATGAATTCATGAAGGGATTGGCAATGTATCTTATGGCCTTGCTAAGCCTTGTCTCCCCAGGAACTAAGATTGCTGAGAGCTTGCCTCGTGTCAAGATGAAGAAAAGACCTCCATTTGGGTATTAAGTGCTGTGTTTAAACTTGATGTAACTCTGGGGTAGATTCAATTGTGATCCAGGGGTGGGGAACTTTTGACCTTATGTTTGGAAACTAATCTCCATTTGAGAAGAGGGGCTTTGTGGTGGATAGCCTAGGGGTGGAGAAGTATTTAGAACAGAGACTTTGTAATTGATTGAATGATTGGAAGGTCCTGGGGTGGGGTAGTCCTTGGAGATTATTTAATCACATTTAGTAAATGCTGTATTTGGAATGATGTCATGTTTTGATCTTCTCTGTTCTTGGTTGGTCACTGAATAAAATGGAGAGCACCTATGCTGGTATTCTGAACCTTGGGAAGTTGCCTTTCCTTGGCATTATATTACAGTTAGGCATTAGGCAGTTGTGATGGCCTGGGTAAGAAACCAAACTTCCCGTTTTTTTTTTTTCAGAAGTCTTGCTGTTTGGGTGGGTCTTCCTCAGCTTATACATCTTATACCACAGATCTATTAAGATTTAGCACCTGAAAACTGGCTTTTGGATCAGCCTGTATCTGTGAAGTGAATTCTTTTGAAATTATATAGGACTTTGCATTCATATCCACTTAATTTCTTCTCATTAGATTTGTTCCATTCTTGTAGAATATCAAGTATTTTTTTAGATCCTGACTCTTGTCATTCTATGTGCCAGTTATCCCTCTCAGATTGCATCATCTGCACATTTAACAGTCAGACCACTGTACCTTAAGGTATTGATAATAGTGGTGAACAGAACAGGTCAGAACTTGAGAGACTCCATTCAGAGAGCACCTTCAAAGCTGACATGGAACCATTCATATGTTTTGCGTCCTGTGATTCGAATACTTCCACATCTACCTAGCCGTCCCATTATCTACCCCACATTTCTTTATTTGGCACACAGGAAAGCACCAAAGAGATTTTACTTAAATGTACTTCTGACATCTAGGCAAACTTAAGTCTCTAGTATTCTTCTTATTTGCCAATCTAATAATCCTGTTGTAAGAGGAAATCATGTATTTAGAGCTGGGATGGACCTTGGATGTCATTTAATCCAATGTATTCATTGTATATATGAGAAAACAGATTTCCAGGAGAAGTTCAATAACTTTTCCAGGATTCCATAGGTAGAAAGTGGCAGAGACGGGATTTGAAACCAGGGCCTCTTCACTCTTAAATAGATCCTTCCACTGTACAGCATTGCCTCTTTATGACCGGTTACTAATGAAGACATTTGTGCTTATAGCTTTCCTTTCCTTTCTATGTGGACAAAAATCATCTCTTTAATCATATATTCTAGAACTTTTCCAGGAACCAAATCAAATCCATTGGTTATAGATCAGAGGCCCCATTCTTTCTGAATTCTGAAAATCAGGGCATTTGCCCTTTTCCTGTCCTTTCACATGCTTCCCATTCACCATGACCACTGGATTTAGAGATCATCAGGACATCAGGAATCACCCCCACCAGTTGTTTCTATAATCTGGGATGCATTTCCCCTTGATTAGGTGACCAAAATGCATTGAGGACAGCTTGTTGATTTCTTACTCAGCTCCCTACTTACTTGAGTTTCAACTCCCTATTAATCCTCCTTGCTCTGTTTTTTTCCACTGCAAAGATCACTATCTTTGGCAGAAAAAAAATAGAAACAAAGTAGGAATTGTATCATTTTACCTTCTAATGAGAGATACACAGAATGTTGTGAGAAAGACAAGAGTTTCTAGAGGTGATAGCTTTTGGAGGATGGCAGAGATAAGAGAGGGGGACACTTCAGGCATTAGAAGGGAGTGTGAGTAAAGATAGAGTCAAATAATCAAAAGATTTGTCTTTGGACATGATGAAATTATGGGAGAGGGTGTTGAGATCCTAATTCTATTCTTGGCATTGTCACAGATATAACTTGTGTGACTTTGAAGAGACCCTTCTCTCCATTCTAAGCACATTTGAGTGTTACCTGAATCCATAGTTGGGGCTTTCAGCAACAGTTGAGCATGACTTCATGGCAGCAGAGGTTTCCAAGAGTTTCATATTGAAGAACTATATATATATGTTCACAAGGAGATAAAAATGAAAGGGGGGCATGTTAGGGAACCAGGGACTCTGAGGTTAACAAGATAGATGGAGTACAGAGAATAGAACATTGAATTTGGAGTTGGGAAACCTGCGTTCAAATTTGGGCTTTGTCCTTTATCATCTGTGTGACCTTGGACATGTCACTTAAACTTTCTGGGCATCAGTTTCTTCATCTATAAACAAAGGGAGTTGGACTAGATGGGATGTAAGATGTCTTTTAGCTTTGATTATATGATGCTATGTTGTTGATTCATCTTTCCCTACAGGATATTTGGAAACCCTTGTGTGGGGCACAGTTCACATTTCTGTTTCTTTACAATGTCTTGCAGTGTGAGAGAACGCTGCCTGGAAGAACAGAAGAGACGGAGGCAACGGGCCACCAAGAAAATCAGCACCTTCATTGGGACATTTCTGCTTTGCTTTGCACCATATGTAATTACAAGGTAAATCAAGTTGTATGGGATTTTACTGATCCTAGACCACTAAGGTTGTATATGCATGCATGCATGCATATGTGTACATGTATGCATGTGTGTGCATGTGAGCATGTGAGTGTGTGTGTGTGTTTGTTTCATCTGTTCCCACAAAGACTTACACCAATTCTCTGACATAATAAAACAGAGAGGAAGCATGGGATAATGGATGGAGTCATGGCAGCTTTGTTTCAGCTTCCACGTTGAACATCTAATGGCTTTTTGTGACTCGGGGCAAGTTACTGATCCTCTCAAAGCCCCAGACAATTCTGTAAGACTATTGATTGCAGAGAGGTTTCCTGTATGCATTAACAGATGAATTTCCCCACCAGGGAACCCTCTATGCTGTTGAAATCTCAACAAAAACAAAATAGGATAAAGAGTTTACTTTGGGGAAAGGAATGATGATGATGATGATGATGATGATGATGATGATGATGATTGAAAGGGTAAGAAGAGGAATTAGAAGAGCCTTGAGAAGATCTGAGTTATAGAAACCCTCTTTATGTTTCTTTTAGGTTAACCCCTTAAGGTCCTGTTTTCTGCCTTAGCTAGTCAGGTAAACTAACTATGTTGATGGGTAATAATGCATACTAACATGAACTCAGGCAACTTTCCCTTACCTCCAAGTCACTAGGTCTTTCTAACCTGAGGACATTGCCTCATTCAATGGCATGACTAATAGTAAAACTTTGGGACTCTGACAAGTTTGTAGAGCAGAAAGGGAATGAAGCTTTGGCCTCAAGTCACAGCATTAGAAGACACTATCTCAGCCAACCCTGCTAATCTGAATAGAATCAGTAAAATATAATTAAAAGAACCTGGGGGCAGAACCAAGATGGCAGCGTAGAAGCAGGAAAACTCCCTGCATTCCTCCCATAACCACCTCAAATAACTATAAAATATGACTCTAAACAAATTTTAGAGCTACAAAACCCACAAAGTGATGGAGAGAAGCCTCTCACAGAAGGCAGCCCAGCAGGTGGATAGGAAGGGTCCTTTGTAGTGTACTGGGAGCAAAGCCCAGCCCAGCATGAGCCTGTGGTTTTAGCCTCAGGGTGGCCCCAACCCTGGAGCTGACTTCGGGAGAGTGGATAACCAGGAGCTGTGGCAAGTTCCACATTTATCAACCCATAAATGTCAAAAACAAAGTGAGAGGTCAGTGGACATTGGGAATAGGGAGTCCGGGAGTTCAGTAAAGCCTCTGCCCCTGGAGGGAGAAGCAGCTGAGGCACAGTGGCCGCTGCCACATGGCTGCTTCAGAGCTCCTGGCCTGGAGATTGTAGGGGGACCAAGAGATCACTCTGAGGGGTAATCATTGTTGCTTTAACCTGCTTGGATCTGGATAGCTGTCTAGGGTGGAGGTCCTAGGGTGTGAGACCATGTGCCAGAGTGGATAGAAGCTTCAGAGAGGGCAACCAACTAATAGCTTTGGCAGCTGAGAAAACCTCAGTGTTTGGGACAAAGCTATCCTGTCTGGAAGAAGAGTTTAGCTGTGGCAAAAAGCTCAAAAGTCAAGTGATTGAGTGGTAACATGAGCAAGCAAAGGAAGCAAAGCAAGCGCAGCAGTCAAACCTTAGATTCTTTTTTGGGGGACAAAAAGGATCAACGCATGGAACAGTAGGAAGACAACAAAGTCAGAACTCTTGTACTAAAAGCTTCCAAGAAAAATATGAATTGGTTACAGGCCATAGAGGAGCTTAAGAAGGATTTTGAAAACCAAATAAAAGAAGGGGAGGAAAAATTGGGAAGAGAAATGAGAATGATGCAAGAAAATCATGAAAAGTGAGTCAACAACCTGAAGAAAATAACTCCTTAAAAAATAGACTAACTAAAATGGCAAAAGAGGCTCAAAAAGCCAATGAGGAGAAGAATGCCTTAAAAAGCCGAATTTGCCAGATGAAAAAAGAATTTCAAAAGCTCACTGAAGAGAATCATTCCTTGAGAATTAGATTGGAGCAAATGGAAGCTAGTGACTTTATGAGAAATCAAGATACTATTAAACAGATCCAAAAAAATGAAAAAAAATAGAAAGCAGTTTGAAATATCTTATTGGAAAAACCACTGACCTGGAAAATAGATCCAGGAGAAATAATTTAAAAATTATTGGACTACCTGAAAGCCATGAAAATTAAAAAAAAGAACCTAGAAATCATCCTCCAAGAAATTCTTAAGGAAAATTTCCCTGATGTTTTAGAACCAGAGGATAAAATAGAGGTTGAAAGAATCCACCAATTACCTCTTGAAAAAGATCCTAAAAAGAAAACTCCTAGGAATATTATAGCCAGGTTCCAGAGTTTGCAGATCAAGGAGAAAATATTACAAGCAGCCAGTAAGTAACAAGTTGAATATTGTGGAAACACAATCAGGAAAACACAGGATCTGGAAGCTTCTACATTGAGGGATTGAAGGGCTTGGAATATGATATTCTGGAGGTCAAAGGAATTGGGATTAACACCAAGAATCACAACCCAGCAAAACTGAGTATCATGTTTCAGGTGAAAATATGGTCATTCAATGAAATAGAGGGCTTTCAAGCATTCTTCATGAAAAAAAACATAGTTGAATAGAAAATTTGATGATACAAGAAGCAAGAGAAGCATGAGAAAGTAAACAGGGAAGAGAAATCACAAGGAACTTATCAAAGTTGAACTATTTATATTTCTACATGGAAGAATGATAATTGTAACTTATGAAACTTTTCTCAGTATGAGAATAGTTGAAGAGAATATAAATGTATATATATATACATATATGTCTACATAGGAGGGTATATGGGCGTATGAATACATATGTGAGTGTGTGTGTGTACAGGTATACATAGACAGGGGCACAGGACTAATTAAATAGGAAGGAATGATACTTAGAAGGTGAAATTAAGAGATGAGAGAGGAATACAATAAGAGGAGATGGAGAGAGACAGAATGGGGTAAATTATCTCATATAGAAGAGGCAAGGGAAAGCTGTTACAATGAACGGGAAGAACAGACAGGCAAAATGGAATGGGTCAACCTTACTCTCATTGAATTTGGCTTAGGGAGGGATTGATATACACACTAAATAGGGTGTCTCATACTACAGGAGAGTAGAGGGAAGGGGATGAGAGTTGGGATGATGGAGGGGAGGGCAGGTTGGGGAGATAAGGAAGTTAGAAGCACACACTTTTGAAAAGGGACAGGGTCAAAGTAAAGAATAGAACAAGTAGGGGACAGGATAAGATGAAGGGAAATATAGTCAGTCTTTCATAATATATCCACTATGGAAATGTTTTGCATAGCTACACATGTACACCCTTTATTGAATTGCCAATCTTCATAGTAAGGGTGGGTGATGACGGAGGAAGGGAAAGAATCTGCAATTCAAAATTTTAAAGTCAAATGTTTAAAAAATATATTATTATCATTTCTTTTTACTTGCAACTGGGAAATATGATATACAGGTACTATGGTATAGAAATTCATCTTTCGCTGCTGGAAAGTCAGAGGTGGGGTGGGGGAAGATATAGGAGAGAAAAAATTGGGGGAGGAGTATACAAGTGGGGTTGCTGTTTAGGGATGATGAAGAGGGGAAAGATGGGGGAAAATTTTTAGCTCAAAATGTTGTGTAAATGAATGATGTAAACTAAAAATAAACATAAAATTTAACTTAAAAAATAAATATTTACCAAAAAAAAAGAATCCTAGATTTGTACCATGAGGTATTAGATTCAGATTCTGATGCTGTTCATAAGTACCTCCATGATCTTGGTAAGTCACTTAACTTACCACCCCCAGGTTTCAATTCCTCTATCTGTACAATGAGAAGGGTGGACCAGAAAATTTCTAAGATCCCTTTAAGCCAGGGGTGGGGAGCCTGCAACCTGGAGGCCAATGTGGCCCTCTGGGTCCTCAAGTGCCACAGTTTGACTGAATCCAAACTTCACAGAACAAATCCTCTTAATAAAAGGATGTTTTGAAAACTTGGACTCAGTCAAAAGGTTAAACCCAAGGACCTAGAAGGGCACATGTGACCACGAGGCCACAGGTTCCCCACTCCCGCTTTAAGCCCTGTGATAATGATATATGTTGGAAAACAAATATGACCACACAATCCACAGATTTTCAGATAATTTTAGCACACTTTACATACATAGGGAAGTAGATCTACTGTGAGATGTTAGACTTGCACCAGCAACTGAATGGAGGTCATACTGGAATGGGGAGAGACATGAGGCAAGGACACCAAGCAGCAGGCTATGGCAATAGTCTAGGCATCAAATGCTGAGGGCCTGAATAGGGGTGATGGTAGAGAGCCAGAGGAGAGAAAGGAGAAAATAGGAGAGATGAGAATGCAAAATTAATAGGTGTTGGCAGTGGGCTGGAGATGGACAGGACGATGGGGATGAGTCGTCAGAGATGACTTTCAAACCTGGGAGCCTGGGAGGCTGGGAAGGGGATAAGTATTTTTTAAGTG
The DNA here is from genome assembly GCF_028583685.1 of Petaurus breviceps papuanus. NCBI lineage: Eukaryota > Metazoa > Chordata > Mammalia > Diprotodontia > Petauridae > Petaurus > Petaurus breviceps. The sequence goes on from NW_027186296.1 coordinate 102,509,976, forward strand.
CCTACCATGTTGCAGGCATCGTGCTAAGCTCCTTATGCAAATGTTCTCACTTGATGATGGATGGTGGTATCATACCTCCATAGTAATAGGAAAGGAAGTGGGGAGAGTTTGGGAGGGAAAGATAGTAGGCCAAGTTTTGGACATGTTTAGTTTAAAACTATGGGACACCTATAACCTCACCTTTATACAAACACAAAAGGTTCAAGACTTTTGACTCCTATAAACAAGAAATAAGGAGCTTTCACTGCCCTGAGAACCATCTCCGTATATGCACCACATGACCAACACCAGGCTTTCTTTCACTTTTGATGGGTGGTTTTCAGTTCCTAAATAATTCCTATCTCAAACCTTTAATTAAACATTCTCTGAAGCGTAATGCAAGTGTCTGAAAAGGGTTTATTAGGATGTGTTATCTCTCTAACTATATACACTTGCAAATAATTAAGGTTCTCTCAAAAATCATCTGAATAGAGCTTTGAAGCATTAAGGCATTTGATGATCCGACAGGACTATTATTGTATCTTTTCAAAGTAATAGAATTATGTAGATGGTAGAAGAATTTAATATACAGGTGGCCCTGAAATATTAATATTCTATTGATAAATATCTTATTTTCCATTCTAATGCTTCATGAAAATAAAAAAAAATGTCAGTTTAGAGTGTTCCTTTTTTCATGAATACAAAATAAATTCTTTTTTTTTTTTGGAAGGGGCAAGGCAAGGCAATTGAGGTTAAGTGACTTGCCCAAGGTTACACAGCTAGTTGAGTATCAAGTGTCTGAGGCTGGATTTGAACTCTGGTCCTCCTGACTCCAGGGCCAGTGGTCTATTCACTGTGCCACCTAACTGCCCCTAAAATAAATTATTTAAGTGTTTTTGGAAGGTGCCAAGATCGTCTCACATGGAATCCTTGTCTCACTTTGTCCTTGATACATGTGATATGATAGAATGAGTCATGGGAGAAGGTGTAACTTTAGGGAGCTTAAGGTTTTTTTCCAGTTTAAAAAAAAGTTTATTGTTAACTTTGTTTTTATATTTCTTTCACTGTTTTCCAGATATAACCCTCCCCTTCTCAGAGAGCTATTTCTTATAACAAAGAATAAAAAAAGAAAAAGCAGGGTCTGGAAACAGTTGACCAAAAATTAACCAATGTATCACTTGAATTTGACAGTCTATATAATGTTCCCTAGCCATAGTCTCCCACCAATGAAAAGAAGGGAGGGAGGTGCATTTCAGGGCCAAGATTGGTCATTATACTTACATGGTGTTTAATTTTGGTCCTTTTCATTATTAGTCTTTTCACTTACACTGTGATCATAGTTTTATTAATTCTGTTCACTCCATTTTACATCAGGTCTTCTAAGTCTTCTCATGCATCTCTGAATTCCTTATGGGATCATTCTTTTTAATTTATCATTTCCAATGCAGTACTCTGAAACACTGCTCATCAATGAATATCCATAGGGATTTCAATATTGGCCTTGAATAAATTTCTAAAGGATTTTGAATTGAAGTTCTTTCTCCACTAGCACAGTGCCTTTCTCTTTTAGTGGTATTACCACCTTTGTAATTACTCAGAACAGAAACCCAAGTTATGTAAAGTTCCTCCCCTTTCTCATTGTTGCCTCCCCTATCCAATTAGCCTACAGAATATAAATCACTTGCCAAGTGTAACACAGGTAATGGGCACCAGAACAAACATTTGAGCCCAGTCTTCTGAGGTTCAAATGCTCTTTATCGTATACCATAGCTGCCTACCCATCCTAAAGGTTATGGGTAAAAGGAATAATTCATTAACACTTCTGAATTCTTCCATAAGGAGCTCTTTTCTTCCAAACATGGTCGACCAAATGAATTTCAGTAACAATTACTTCTGACACCTAGACAATCTATGATTTTGTATTGTGAAGCAATTCTAGGAATATTTCTGACATGGATAATTCTCTCATTGTCTGTCAGTTCCTAATTGCAGAGAAATTAATGGGTACTTAATGGATTATATAATACCATCTTCTAAAAGAAAAAATGACTATGATAATGTTTAGGATAGATAGGAGGGTGGAAAGACATGAGAAAAGTAAACCACTCAGGGGGTTATTTCAGCAGACCAAATTAGAGGGAATGAGGTTCTAATTTCGAATGGTGGCAGTGAGAATAGAAGGGAAGTAATATGTGTGAGAAACAATTTCAAGAGAGAATTAAGAGGATTCAGTTACATAAGATAGGAAGAGTTGAGAAGGGAGAACATGACATTTACCTAAGTTTCCAGTTTAGATGATTGGCTGGATTGTAATGGCATGAAAATATAGAACATATAATGGAAGGAACAGGTTTTAAGAATGAGTTACTTTGGCTGAATTTAAAATATCAGTGGAACATGTAGATGGAACTGCCCATTAGGTAGTTGGGAAAGCAGATCTGGTTCTCACAGGAGAGATCAGGGGTACAGATGAATATTTATGGATCATTCCCATAGAAGAAAGAAACAAGAGAGTAAAAAGAAGAGGGTCAAGGACAAGACCTTGGGGAATACTTACATTTAGGGGCAGGAAAGAATCATAAAACACAGTTGGAGAAGCAGGAGAATATTTTGTTAAAGAAGCCAAGGGAATGAGAGTAATGGTCAGCCATGTTGGACATTACAGAGTGTTCCAGGAGAATGAGGAATAAGAAAAGACAACTAGGAAGAATCCAAGTATTATTTTGGCAGATTTGTGGGAGTTAGTTTGTAGAAGGAAGAAATTAAAAACCAAGAGTCCAATGAGAAGGCTATTTCAGGGCTAGCTTAGGAAAACAGACCTCTACTGAATGTGTTCATTGGATACAAAAGGACACCTATCCTTCTATCCCCTTCCAGGAGTTAAACAAATACAAAGGTCTTGGATATTTGGGTGATCAAGGAAAGGGAGGGCACCACCCACCCCCAGACCTCTGTCATCTACACCTCCCTTTTATACATTTGGTGGTGATTGCTACACAACACAATTTGTCTCTTTTTTAAAATGGCTATCAAAATACTGGATGAGGGAAATAATAAGGGTGTGAACTGACTAGAGTGGTGGACATTTAATAGAATCATTGAAAAATCATCCTAAAATGTAAAGATTTGATCACAAAGATATTAACTGTATAGAGAGCAGTTCTAAGAGCTAAAAGTAGAGACTGTATTTCATGAGGTTAAGGGATATGTGAGGAAGCAAAGGTAATGCTTGTGTAAACATTTGAGAAGTTTAGCAAGTAGACAAAAGAACAGGAGAGATCATCGGATAGTAGGTTGTTGGGGAAGAAAGTTGGGTCAAGGTTGCCCCCTTCCTCTGCCCCCTGCTACCCCACCCCCAGAGAATATTGGAAGGCCTGTGGGAAGGCCAGTGGAATGAGGGATATTAAGGATGGAAGTCAGAAAGAAGGGATGATTGATGCAGCAGATAGTAGAGGAAGTGATAGACAATGGGACCAAGATCATATAAAGCAGCAGTATTTTTATTCTTTTCCAATGTTTGGATGGGTAAGTCACAAGGAGAGGGATGGAATAGTGTCTTCAAACACTCTTGGATTAGTGACAAAGTCATTTTTCTGTTATTACCTTTGAAGGATGTTATTGTTTCATTTTTGTTGCTTGATCAGTCACTACAGATGAATGCTCTACCACAGTAGGTGTTTAATAGGTCTTAATTGATTGATTGACATTTGAACTCAAGATAACAGCTCTACACCATTACCTTGTATAAGTCTTTCATGACACTACTCTGAACAAATCTGCTTCCCTTTACCCTTATAAATACCCATTGCTTATGGAGCAGTGGGTATTTTTTAACTGTAGAATCATGCTTTTTTCAGCTCATTCAACTATCCCCATTGGGGTAGATCACTGAAGTGAAAACCTTCAGCCGGTTTCATGGGCTAGATTATCTTTTTTATTTTCCAAAAGTTTTTGCCATCACAGTTTACACTGTTGCTTCTCTCCAAGTGACAGGAGTCTGTCCTAGTTAGGTCATCTATAAGAACACTTTTGTCATTTGGTGCCCTTTTCATTAACGATGGCCCTTCTGTGAACAAAGAAAAGGATTGGGCGCCTGCCACCAGCCACTCTAGCATCAATAGGCACACATCAGTCAACATTCAGCATGATCTTGGTAATGATCACAACAGTGAAGCCTGTCCATCACTGACATGTGTCCACACTGCTGCATATTACCAGACCTCCTTTCTCCAGGCAACTCTGAAAAATGCCTAGTCATATAATTGCTTCTCCAAATCAATGTGGCTGTGTGGATTCTTGGAGTCTGGGATGAGCAGGATGATTGTTAGGGGCAATGAACTTGGCAGTACACAGATTGGGAACCTTGCTGCTTTCTGCATGGTGATTCAGGGCTTTGCTCAGGTTCATGGAATTACACATTTAGGGACAGAAAGGATCTTAGAAATGACAGAGTCCAACTCCAATCTCCTCCAATCCTACATTTTACAAATGAGAAAACTGACACAGAAAAAGTGAGTAATTTGCCCAGCATCACTCAATATCTGTATGTGGATTCAAGCCCAAGTCTCCCTAACTTAAAAGTCCAATTTTTTAGCAACTCTCCCACATTGCTTCACAGATATTCAAATGCCAGGATTTGGAAACATCATCACAATATCACTAAACTCCATTATCTTAGAGTTAAAGGGGAACTTGTAGGCCATCCATTTCTATGCATGCTTAAAAAATAATCCCCCAGCACCTTACCCAACAAGTGGTCATCTAGTCTTTGCTTGAAAGCCTCCTGCTGCCTCTGCAATCAGCCCATTCCACTTCTAGTCACCTCTAATTTTAAACCAAGCTTTCCTTTATATTAATCCTAAATCTGTTTCTCTACAACCTCCACCACTGCTACAAGTTTTACCTTTGGGCCAGCTGGATTAAATCTAATCTTTCTCATAGCCCTTATTATTGTAACTTGAGATAGAAGGATACTTATAGATCATTTGGTTCAAATCTCTTATTTTGCAGATAAAAAATAGATGTAGGTCCTTTAAATTACTTGCCTGCATTTACACAGGCAGTAAGTGTACAAGTGAAGGTTTGAGCCCAGTGTCCCTGATTTTAGAGCCATTGCTCTTTCCGTAAGACTAGGGAGAGCTATGATATTTCAAGGAGGGATTCAGATAGCTTTTTCCTCAAGTCTTTTTTAGGTTAAACATTCCCATTTGTTTTAGCAAATCCTCCTCAACATGATTTCAAGAACCTTCACTACCATAGTTACCCCACACTGACTGCCCTGTAGCCTAAGATTGCATTAACTTCCACTGTTTTTTTTTTAAAGAGTCTATTGTTAATCCTAGAACCTCAGAATGGGAAGGCACCAAAGATACCATCCAGTCAGTGGCCTCCTTGATAAATCAAACCTTTATCCAACTGATCGTTGAGCTTTTTCTTGAATGCTTCCAGTAAGAAAGAATGCTCACTGCTGAGGAAGCCTGTCCATTGTGGGATAGCTGGAGTAGTTTGAGACCTTCCTTTTGCTGAGCCAACTTCTGACTTTCTACAATTTCTCCTTTAAAGTACCTGGATAACAAAACACTCTAGATTACTATTCTTTCCCATGCAGTAGGACTGCTGCCTGTCCTGAGGAAAGGGATCTTTTCTCAATGGAATTCTTGTAGCCTTTGACACTGCTGATTGCTCTCCCCCCTGATAATTCTATATTCTCTAGGCTTTCAGGATACCACTGTCTCCTGGTTTTCATATTACATATCTGACCACTCTTTTCCTTTGCTGGATCTCCTCCAGATCACACCCTCTAATTGCAGTTGTCCCTCAGGGCTCTGTCCTGGGTTCTCTGACCTCCCTTACTTGATGATCTCATCAGCACCTACGGATTTAATTACCATCTTTATGCTGGTGATACTCAAATCTATCTATCCTCCCCTAAATTCTCTGCTAAATTCCAGACTCAGACTTTTAACTGTCTTTCAGATATCTCAAACTCGGTGTCCAATAGACATCTTAAAATCAACATATCTAAAATCCAATTCATTATATTTTCCCCTAACTCTAATTTCTTCTACTTCCCCTAACTCTCCCCAACTTATTTTATTTCTGTAGAAGGCAACACCATCCTACTAGTCATGCAGTCTTGAGACTTGGGTGGTATCCTTGACTCCTCTCTATCTCTCCTTACTACCCCCCCCCCATATCCAAACGATCACCAAAGTCTGTCAATTTCACCTTTGCAATCTCTCTCAAATATTCTCCCTTCTCTCCTCTGACACATGGTTCTGGCACACACCCTCATTAACTCATGCCTGTACTATTTCAGTAGCCTGCTGGTGGGTCTGCCTGCTTTGAATACCTCACCACTCCACTCAGTCCTTTATTGAAGCCTCAAAAATGAGCCACTCCAGTGACTCCTTGTTTCCTCTAGAATCAAATACAAAACCCTCTGTTTGGTGTGCAGAGTCCACCATAACCTAGCCTCTTGATACATTTCCAATCTTCTTGCTCCCAATTGCCTTACCTATACTCAGTGATGCAGCAGCCCTGGCCTCTTAGCTCTTCCACAAACAAGACACATCACTGCTCAGTTCCAGACATTTTTTTCTGTCTGTCCCCCATGCCTTGAATGCCTTCCTTTTTCATTTCTATATATTGGCTCCCCAGGCTTCCTTTAAGTGCCAGCTAAAATCCCATCTTCTATAGGAAGCCTTTCCCCTCCCTCCTTAATTTCATGTCTTCTCTTTCTTACTTATTTCCTATTTATCCTCTATCTAGCTTGTTTGGACATATTTGCTTGCTTGTTGTCTTTCTCATTAGATTGTGAGCTCCCTGACTACAGAGCCTGTCTTTTGCCTCTTTATGCATCCCCAGTGCCTAGCATGGTGTCTGGTATATAGCAGGCACCTAATTTATGCTTATTGACTGACTGACTGAGATAGGCAAGTCCCAGGGCTCAATTGTGATAGGATTTACATTTTAGTCATGGAAGGTCATTTTCTTCCAGGAACTAAGATGGCAGAGTAGGCAGTAAATCGCTGTTAAATCTCCTATGTTCCCTTCCAAACAACCATAAAATAGTTCCCTAAAACAAATTTTGGAACAGAAGAACCAGCAAAAATATGGTGTGAAATGATCCTTGAACCCAAGAAACTTGGAGGAGTGGCAAAAAAGGCTGTTTTTCTTGGGTAAAAGGGGAATGCAGTCCAAGACAGGAAGCATCCAAGTGAGTCAACAGCAAGCCCCACCTCAGCAAACCAGCAGGGGAACCTGTACCAGTGTGGTGGAGCAGGCAAACGTCAACACCAGGATCTCCCACATACCTCAGCATAGCTAGGGGAACAGGCAGACTCCAGTTCTGAAAACCTTCATGTGCCTCAGTATATCCATGGGGGAACACAGAAAGACCTCAATGACCTCAGCACATACCAGACATCACCTCTAGGACCCCAGCTTAGTGCCACGTAAGCTGCCCGACCCCTAAGATCTCCAGCAGCACCAGCCACTCCCCACCCCATCTGCTCAGCACAGCACCAGACACAGAGGCCTCCTGTGGGCCTCAGAACAGCATCAGGTAAGCAGCCAGGGCCTGCAGTCCCTGGCACAGGAAGCCTGAGACAGTACCCTTCTTCCCCAGGAACAAATCTTTAAAAGAAAGGCAAATGGCCAAAAAAGCTGAGCAAAAAACAACAACAAAAAAGAATCTGAACATAGGAAGCTATGGTGAGAAGGAAGACCAAGACACAAACTTGGAAAAAGACATCAAAAAACCTATGGGTAAAACCCCAAAGAAAAATGGGAAGTGGTCTTGTAGGAGGTCATTTTCTTTTTGATCTCTCTGAAGAAGTCATGGTCACTGTACTGTTTGTTCTGAGGAAAAACAAAACAAATGTATTTATTCTTTGGATTCATCACTCCAGTATTTATTGAGGACTTATTTGTTCCTTGTGCCATGTTAGAATCTAAGAGGAATGCAAAAGACACAGAAGGCATAGTGCCTTTATTCAAGGAGTTTAGAGGAGCTTACAAATTTAGCCTTCATATTGGAAAAAAATTCTAACAATAGAGCAGTGGAAAGAATAATGGGTTGCTTTGGAATGTAGTAAGTTCCCCTGATTGGCAGTCTTCAAGCAAAGATAGCCACTTGTTGAGTATGTTATAGAGAGATATCTTTCTAAGGTATGGATTAAAGTAGGTAGAGAAAGTCATGGGGTCCTTTACAGCTCTTGAAGTTCTTATCTCTCTCTCTCTCTCTCTCTCTCTCTCTCTCTCTCTCCATATATATATATATACACACACATACATATATGTATATATAGGTGATGTATATGGTGATATATACATATACATATATACACAATATAGTTAAGTGGCATAATCTAGTTAGGTGTCATATACATATATACATGTATGTGTGTATGTATGTATACACATACACCATTTCCTTCTAGCCCCACAGCCAAATTTTATTTTTCCCCAATATTTCCATCATGAGATAAATGATATAGTTTTTAAAAAATATATAGATTGTGATACTTACACTCCAAATAAGTTGTTACAGTGATAACTTGGATAGGAAAGGAAAGACAGAAAGGAAGAAATGCAGTTACCTGGAATCTAATAAGTTCATTCTGACACATTATCTGTGTTTTTGTCACCATTGGTGTTTCTGTCTGAAGAGGATTATGCACTCATCATCAAACGGTATCATCTGTCCTCATATGATGTTCTGTGCCTTGTGATAATTCCTCTGCTAAAAGAATGCAATTTGACCAATCAATCAGTGCTGCATAATGGAGAGAGTGATGGGCTTTGGGTCAGAAAGACCTAGGTTCAAATTCTGCCTCTGGCATTTGTTGTAGCTGTTTTCTCATCTATAAAAATGGAGACAATAAGAACTGTAGTATCTGTCATAGGGCTGTTGTCAAGATTGAATTGAGATCATGCATCAGAACTCTTTGCAAACCATAGGTACTACTATATAACTGTCACACTGGTATTATTTAGTGATCTTTGTAGTACTAGACATTGTAGAAATGCATAGCACTAATTGAATAGCAACAGTTTTCTGGATTTAAGCAATAGGTCATTTTTCTGTATGGATTATTTTAGATGATTTTGAGTTCTAAATTCAATCATTTTTATTTTCTCTTAAAAGCCTCACCCCCCCCCAAAAACCCCCACAAACTTTTGATAAATGCAGACATTCCTGGCTTGATCTGCTAGTTAAATCTTCTGTAATGGGAAACTTGCTTTTTAGGTGCCCAGGAGGGATGTCGCAAAGAAACCTAAACACTGTCATCTAAAGAATTTCCCTCTCATGTTGGGATAAATGATTCTTCTTTCTAGTTCTTTTGAAAAATGTGACCTGAAAATAGAGGCAGCAAGTGAGAATAATTGGAAATCTGTTGGAGTGATTGGGGAACTTCAAGTCTTTTCATCTTTTTGTCATAGAAAGGCCAAACTGCTAACCAGGTCATCTTAAAGAAAAAAGCTGACAAAAATCCACTTGAGAGGAATCAGCTTACAAATAACAAAATCAATTAATATGAACTACTCTGTACTGTCTCCCACTTGTATTTCCCATAGACACAATTAACCAAAATTAGCTATCTGGGTATGGTTCTGAAAGCTGCCTGCATAATTCTGGCTTTATGTGGTCTTCATATTATCCAGGCAAACTACACAATCTATGTCTAAATTCAATACACAGGAGGGATACACTTTGGGAGAAGAAAATAAATGCCTTACTTTGGGGATGCCCATTGCCCTCTCCCAGAAGGGGACCGTCTAAACACTGGAAAACAGTCTTCCCTAAATTTGTTCCCATGGTGCTTATAAAACACTGTTCATTCACTTAATATAATATGATGGAGATGATAAATGTATGATGGTGAGAGAATGAGCCCTAGGAAATATATGAGGCCCACTGTATGGCAGAACTTATTTCTGCTTCTCTTTGAAGTGTATGGGGGGAAGCCTTAAAGAATCTTTGCCTCTCAAATCTTGGATCCTTATTCTTCCTCCCTTGTCCTCCCCACCCCTCTACACCCCAAAAGCTGGCACTTGTTTGGGCTTGAACAGAGTTGTATTATGAGTATTCATTGACTCATGTTTGAGGCACATTTTGAGCTCTGCAAGGCATTTTGATAGGTTTTTTCTTATTTGAGCTTCACAACAATACCATTAGCCATATACAGCAAAGAAAGAGACATGGAGAGCCTCTTATAAGTATTCACTGTGCTGCCTTAGAATCATAGGCAGTAGGACTAGAAGAGACCTTAAAAACATATAGTCAATCAATCAGTATAACATTGATTAAACACTTGCTGCATGCCAGGCATTGTGTTAAGCACTGTGGATACAAGAGGCAAAAAACAATCCTTGCCTTCAAGGAACTTATGATCTAAAAGGGGAGTCAACATGAAAACAGATCTATGCACAGCATATACACGGGATAAATAGGAAGCAGTGAACAGAAGGAAGACACTATCATGGAGAGGGATTGGAGCCTTCCAGTAAAAGAAGGAATTTTGTTTGGGAATTAAAGGAAGCTCAGAGGTGAGTAGATAGACAGGAAGAGGGAGAACATTCCAGGCATTGGGGGGGAAGCCAGATAAAATGTCTGGAATTGTGAGGTGAAGGGTCTCACGTCTGAGGAACAGTCAGGAAGCCAGTGTCCTTAGATCAAAGAGTACTTGTTGGGGAGTAAGGTGTAAGAAAACTGGAAAGGTAGGAGAGGGCTAAGTTATGAAGGGCCTTAAATGCCATACAAAGCATTTTGTATTTGATCCTAGAAGCAATAGGGAGCCTTTGGAGTTACTGAGTGTGACAGGTGACATGGGCAAACCTCTGCTTTGGGAAAAGCACTTTGGTGGCTAAATGGAGAATGCATTTGAGTGGGGAGAGACTCGAAGCAGGTCACTGTAATGGTTCAGCTTTTTCATTTTATAAATGAGGAAACTGAGGCCCCAAAAGGGGATATAATAATAATAGCCAGCATTTATATAACACTCATTATGTGCCAAGCACTGTGATAATGCTTTACAAATATGGTCTCCTTTGATTCTCACAAAAGCCTTGGGAGGTGGGTGCTATTATGGTTCCCATTTCACAGTTGAGGAAGCTGCGGCAGACAAGGTAAGTGATTTGCCAAGAGTCATACAACTAATAAATATCTTAGAATGGATTTGAATTCAGGTGTTCCTGACTCCAGGCCTGGCATTAAAAATTATACACATGTATGTATATATGCATGTATATAATGCATGTGTGCACATATACCTATGGCAAATTATACATTTAAGTGAATAATCTTTTACACCATCTATTGGCATGCCACATGACTTGTCTGAGGTGATGTAGTTAGTAGACAGCACAACCAGGACTAGAATCTGAATTTCCTTTCTTTGACCTGTCTTAAGAGAAATAAAGAAAGAGCGGGGGTGAAGGAAGGAAGGAAGGAAGGAAGGAAGGAAGGAAGGAAGGAAGGAA
>NW_027186296.1:102521451-102541219 GCF_028583685.1 Petaurus breviceps papuanus
GAAGGAAGGAAGGAAGGAAGGAAGGAAGGAAGGAAGGAAGGAAGGAAGGAAAAGGAAGAAAGAAAAAGGAAGGAAAGAAGGAAGGAAGGAAGAGGAAGGGAGAGAAAGGAAGAAAGAAAGAGAAAGGAAGGAAGGAAGAACAGCCTCAGAGAGGATTAGCAACTTGGTCAAATCTATATTACTAGGTCATAGGAAAACCAAGACCAGGGTCCAGATTTAGTGCTCCAACATTCCATTTTTTTAAAATAGACAAATCTGAAGTTGAGAGGAGTCACACCGTTCCTGTGACCCTCAAGGCTGCCCAGTCAGTTAGCGCAGGAGAAGAAGCTAGAATCTGTATCGACAGATTCCCTGTGAAGAGGGTCGCTTCCATGTTGTTTATTAAGTAAGATTTCTCTCCCCAGTGTTCAAAGCCACACTCTATGGAGGCAAAGAACTAGAAATAAAGTTTGTTCCCATCAGCTGGGGAATGACTAAGAGGAAAACTGCTATTTTAATGTGATAAAACTTTAAAATTGTCCAGTAACAAAGGACAGATGGAGGAAATTCAGAGAAACATGGGAATATCTGTATGAACTGATTTGGCTTCAAAATAACCCTGTTTACATTAACCCCAGCAGCACAAATTTAAAAATATTACTAAAAAGAAGCTGTAATGGAAATGTAGATTTTTAAAATCTTCCCTCACCCTAGGCTTCAGTGAACCTGGATTCTGTGGTGGGAGGCTTGTTTTTCAGCAGATACTTTGTGAATGGGCAGTGAGTCAAGAAGGTTGTTGCATTCTCTGAGCCAGGAGAAGGCTATATAAGCCCTGATGGGAAGATTTGCTTTGGGGCCTCTTTGAGAAGTGTTGTGTGATTTGACCACATGAGACTCTGGGCAGCCGTTGTTGAGAGCCCCCCATCTTTGAAAACCCAGATGTTGATGCTTCTCTCTCTGGTAACTGTGATTTGGTATGGATGTAACGTTTGGAGAGTTTGGAAGCCTGTCTACTTGATATCTTCTTCTTTGTAACTTCTGTCTGTATACTCTGAAGTTCAGGGTGCTGACCTTTTCCCCCTGAACTAGGTAAACAATATATGTTTGATTGATTAAAGTAAGTTTGTTAACCCATTTTGAGTTGCTTTCCTTTAGAAAAGCATATCTAAGAACCTGTGTTGGCAGCCACCCTGGGGATGCTGGGGTGCTTGCTGCTACAGAAGCCTAGGTGTAAGTAATTGGAAAGTTAATAGTGATCTTAAAAAAAAAGATAATGAGACGCACCTTCCTCCTCATGACAGTTCACTAGTAAGACAGAATGCAGATTGCTGTACACACCATCAGACTAGGTCACTGCTGGGTTGGGTGGCCTGCCTTCACTGCTTCTTTTTGTTACAAGGGAGGACTCAATCTGGAGAGTTTGGAGGAAAGGGAAAGAAGGAGGAATTTCCAGAAATAATCATAATATGAACACAAAACAAAACAAACAAACAAACAAACAAACAAATAAATAATATGTATTTTTAAAATAATTATTTCCTCCATTTTTTTTCCAGGCTGGTAGAATTATCATACATTGGCCCCATCAGTTATCACTGGGGAGTCTTGTCCAAGTGTTTGGCTTACAGCAAAGCAGCATCAGACCCCTTCGTGTACTCTTTACTAAGGCATCAGTACAAGAAATGCTGGAAGGACATACTGAACAGGATCCTCAAGAGAGGGTCCATCAATTCCTCAGGCCTCACAGGGGACTCTCACAGTCAAAACATTTTGCAAATCACAGAATGAAGGAAGATGCTCCAGTCGTCAGAGGATAACGAAGCATGGATGGGGGCCAGAAGGGAAGACCTCCTAGATACTGAACACAAACCCATCATCAGCTCACCACCATGCAAAGTACCATACCCATCAACCTGTGACTTGTCTGCTTTCCTGAGTGGACTGTTGTCTCAGTACTGCTTGTGAGAGCCATGGCCAAGAGTGACACTGGGAAGGCTTTCTATCCTTCTTCCTGAGGGTATGATTTAGCTTCCAGACCCCCTGGAAGCAGCGCTAAGAGCAGTTGGACCAAAGTGTAAAGTCCCCTCAGGCAGCCCCAGAGTACAGGCACTGAAAGAAGGTGGTTGTTTATCTTCATGACTGAACTGTATAGCCTCAGTTCATTCACTAGCCAGTGGGGACTGTGCTCTTAAAAAATAATGATCCTAGTTGATTCTCAATAGGACAGATCAGATGTTCAGAAGTGGAGATTGTGGGTAACAGCCTGATTCAAAATGCATTATGGATGTAGGTCTACAGTCATTTATTTATTTGTAGCTGCCATGATCAGCTTAAATAATGCTTGATACTTAGGTTCCATCAACATTCATACAAACTGGTTTAGGACAATTTTTGAATTGTATCATATTAGTCGTGAACCCTGTTTTTTAAATAATCAGTTGCCAGACTAAGTTTGGTTTCATCATCAACTCCCTCATTCCCTATGTGTATACATCTGTTCTGGACTGCTTTGGGTAGACAGCACCTTAGTGTAACGGAAACTCAAGTTGATAGATGACACCTTCATTTAGTCCCATTTGAATGGACTGATTCTAAAGCTGTTTTCTTTTGACTTCCTTGCAGAATCCAATATGATTCTAATTTAAGTTGAGTCAAATTGGAGGACCATTACTAATACTTCCTCCATTTATAATGATCCTGGGTTTTCAGGAAACATGTCAACCCCCTCTTACCCAGTGACACATCTCATTTGGTACTCTCAAAGAGGCTGAGAACTGGTGTCACTTATTTTAATCTTAACTCTAAACAACTCTTTCCAACTTTGAAAACAAAGATTATAAGATATATTGAGATGTTTCCCAGCTCCTTTTGCTAAAGGCTCCCTGGAATTAAGCATAGGCCAAGAAAAAGGCCACTACTGAAACTCTCCAAGGAAGCAAACCTTCCATCCCTGGCCCCGTCTTTCAGTCTCCAGTAGTCCTGTCTTCACAAGAAATCAGAATTCAGTGAGTTAGTGAATTTTATTAGTGTAAGTCAAATTCATCACAAATATTTTCCAGTCACACTTAAGGAAGATATGTAGAATAATTGTAACCTCCAATCTTTTATACTTGGGCTTTGTAGATAGCATCATAATATTAGACTCCAGGTAGCAGTTCATACTTACTTGCATTTCTTGAGCCATTTAATAAGATATGGAACTTGCAATGCAACCCCTCCTGAAAAGGACTGACACCCACAGCTGAATGAGTTTCTTTTTTCAATTAATTGTGGATGTGTCTGTGTGATAGATCTAAAAGCAAAAAAAAAATGTTGACCCAAATACCTGAATTTAAAATAAATTAAAATTTTAAAATACCCATCACGTTAACATAACACGAAATGCTTTCCCAAGTGTTTTCCTCATAATTATTCTAAGTATTTGTATTCCCACTTTAAAAAATGACCAAAGTTGAGTCTTACAGAGATTAAATGAGTTGCTCATGATCAGATAGACTAGTTACTAGAGTAAATGTTAGAATCGGGTCTCTTGATTCCAAGTCTAAGACTCTTTCTACTACACTGTGTTGGACTGGGTACTCACGTAAACATAATTTTTAAAGCCTCAAGAGAATTGGAAAGGAGGATAATGGTGTTTATGATTAAATATAGAGAGAACATATACACACCTATGTGTGTTTGTATGTATTTTGTACATACATGTATACAAACATGTATATAAATGTTTGTATCTAATATGTATGTGTATACATATACAGAGAGAGAGAAGCTGTATGATAGAGGGTAGGAGCTTAGACTGATGAAGGCTCAAGGCTCTTCTCTAATCCATGCTGGTTCTCTGATAATAATCAAACTACTTAAATTCCCAATCAGCAACTGCTGATCTGCATTGGTAGGAGTTTCACCATTGGGGATTCTCTATATCAATCAATCAAAGGTCTTATCCAACGTAGAGATATATATTTCACCATACACACATATATATGCCCACACACATATATGTAGTATGTAAACTTTGACCCACACCTCAGTATTCCCAATTGAATTATCTAACTCATTTCAGCAAAATTAATTCATTAAATTTAATACCATAGATAGGACAAAAAGGAACAAGCTACCCAGTATTATCACCCAAAACTTTGCTGGCTGAATTATGCCATATCATGAATTGTACAGTTTCTAAACTGGCTAGATGCTAAGAGGTGGTTAACTGAGATGGAAAGATTTTAAATAAGAAAAGGAAAAGCAATCCAATTTGGAAACCTGTATCTCTTCCTCTGTAGTTAATCTTATTTGATCAGGTTTCATTCAAGCCCACATGATTTGTTAGCTGTGCTGCAACCTCAATAGTTTATAGGATTTTCCTTGATGTCAATGAGATCTGGGTACACTAAAATTCAACTCATTACCTCCCACACTGGGTAAGTTAGTGGTGCATTTTACTCCTATTTTTAAAGTGCCCAGCTGACTTCCCAAAGGCTTCTCACTGAGAATCTTGGCTGTCTTTTACAATCAGAAATGGAGTGGAACAAAAAAAGATCATTTGAGTCATCTCATACCAATAGTTTATCCTCTCCAGTCTTCATTGGAGCTGGACATCACCATAAGCAATAAAGTTCTCTCCTTGTTTCCATAAAAATTTGTTTTTCTTTAATGGCACCTTTCCTTCAGAAGGAAGATGGGAAGGGCATAGCTAATTCATTTTCCTCTATCAACTCATTTTAAAAAATTGTGCATAGGTTTCTGCATGTTTCTTTGAAATATGTTATAGAAATGAATGAATTGAACCTTTCCTCTTATTGGAAGCAACCCATGTATAGGATAAAATCATCTCCTGTGATTGTGATTACAACATTTTTATTAGGAATTACTGGACATCCCTTGTATAAATTCAAGTGAGTATAGTGGGGAAAGAATGTTGTTCAATGTACTTTCAGGCTCTACTCCAAACTTTTAAGTGCTGCCAAATATTATCTCAAAAATAGAGGCAGCATGCCTTAGGTAGCATTTAAAAAATTGATATTGGCACAGTTTCATTTCTCTCCAAAGTTCCTGAATACTGCATATACTAACCTTGTCTAAGAACCTATTATAGTAATTGTATTTTGGTGGGTTGAAATGGAACACTCCATTAAAATACTAAAAATGCACTTTTAGAGAGGCCATTCAGGTTAATAGTAGAATGTGTTTATCCTAAAAGATCAAAAAAGATTTGCCAAGAAATGAAGCCTCTTATGATGGATTTCCTAAGTCACGATAGTTCAATGTTCAGTAAGGGTTTGGTAGGTAAATTGGTTGTAAGGGATACAGAGATTTGATTGCGTTGTATAGCAAAACAAAGTAAGATTTTCAACAAACTATATTTAGTTCACCTGCATCTGGCCCAGAACAAAATCTACCTAGGAATTTTGGCCTTGAAAACAGGATTGAAAACTGGTACAAATTTGAACAATCAAGAATTTGCTGGACCTATTCTACAGATTATATCACTGAGTCCTGCCACTGAGTTGTTTATCTGAGCCTTTAGGTATCTTTATCCAGCTTTTTAGTCCCAGAATAGAATTATCCGGGGGCCAGAATAAAATATAGCCTATGAGATATGATTTCTGGGGTGCCATAAAGAGATCCCTCTTTTACTACCACTATTTTTTTTTAGCTTTTTGGAGAGGGGAAGGCAGGGCAATTGGGGTTAAGTGACTTTCCCAAGGTCACAGGTTAGTAAGTGTTAAGTGTCTGAGGCTGGATTTGAACTCAGGTCCTCCTGACTGCAGGGCCAGGACTCTATTCACTGTGCCACCTAGCCTCCCCACCTACCACTAATTTTTAACCACTGATTCATGCCTGGTGATAAGAGGGAGGGGGTAATACCAGTATTACTCAATGACGATATAGATGATCATCTCAAAATGGTGATCTAGAGACAAGGCCCTAGTTATTTTCACCAAAACAAAACAAAACCAAACCCAACCCCCAGTGTCTTTCTTCTCTACTTGCTATCTTGATAATCTCCAAATGCACCATTTCATTGACTATTGCACAGGTCTTTGAGAACATGCCCCAAAACACTGGTTTGATGATGGTGTAACTTATTTAATCACATTATTCAGAACAGTCAATATCTATCTGGATTTACTCAATCTATGGACACATGTCGAAAATAAAGTCCATTACTGCTTATAACTTCTCTAGAGTGAAATCCATCATACGTTCCAGAGAATTGCAATGACTTAATTCCCCAAGGGTTCCAATTTTTGCTTCCCCAGGACATCTGTTTTTGTTTGAGGACAGTTCTTTTGGATTACTGAAATGTACTCAAAAACATAAAGAGGAAGATGAGATATGCGGTCTGTAAGGGGCAAGGCTAGGGAAACAAAAATGGCACCCTGCATAACTGCTAGGAAAACGAAACATCAATTTTCCCAAGATTAGAATATTAGAACATGGCCAAGTTTCTTTTTCTCTCTCTCCATCTATATTATGTGCATTTTGAAGGGGAGGAGGCATGGATGGACCTTAGCTACAAAAAGAGGAAAAATAAATTGAGAAGCATTTGGTCAGTAATATGTAGACTGCCAACATACTTAACTTCTAAAGACTGATATCAATATTTCTTCTGCAAGGGAAAATGAACCTTTTCTTCACTGCACACTGAGTTTACTTAAAGGGCCACTATAGAAACACTTAGGCTTCTTTCCTAGAACAAATTAAACTTCATACGACAAGAACAACTTTTTCTTTCTTGCTCTTCAAAAACTGGTGTCATCCCACTTAAGTAAACCTATAAGGCCTTCCATCTTTCAATCATTGGCCAATTAATCATGCTCTCATAATGGTTTGTCATGTAAATATGTATTTAAGATTTAAAGCTTGAATATTATGGATCTAACCTTATTGGTGTTGTTGTATCACATATAACCATATTTAATTACAACTTAATTACAACCATGTGTTGTATCACATATAACCATATTTAAAGTCCTTTTTTATAAGGTTTATAATATTGATTCACTAAACTGTATTTGCACCTTCAGGAATATATATGTGGAATTGCTGATTCATGGCCTTTCTGTGTACTCTATCACGCATGCTCAGTAATTATGTGTGGTCAGTGAATTATTTCTGCTTCTTGGTTGAAGACAAATTATTGCACATAGTTTCAAAATCCAATCCATGTACTTTTATCTATTAGTAGTCACAATCGTATCAGAAAACATATAGCCCTCTTTGAGTTGAGAGAGTTCAAAAAATTTTAAGTATTGAGCCTTCATGGAGCCACCAAACAAATTTGGGGATAGATCTGGAGGTAAGTCAAGATAGTAATTGACAGAACCCTAGGTGATTGATCTGAACTGGTCATCATCTTCATGACTAGATCACAGTGGCTATTTGATCTAGTAATTCACTTGTGCCCAACCAACTGAAAATGGTCTAGTGTGTGATACTAAATAGATCCCATTCCAGAGTTTTTTCATTTTGACTATTTAACACTGGACCTATTTTAAAATTATTAATTACAACTGAATTCCCCTGAATTCCCCTCTCCATATTTGAAATCTGAAAAGTTTCCTCCTAAATGAGTCTTTCCAAAACATGAAAATCCTGTTTGGTAACCACTATATAAATACAATCTAATCCAGAGTATATAGCAAATAGCCTTACTGGAGTCCAGTGTCTTGCCAAAGCATTTCCCAGGGGAGAATTTATAAATCTCAGTATCACAGATTGCCTTGGAAGATTGGGAATAAAAATACAAGAGGTGCCTTGATTTACTCTTATTTATAAATGAAACTTTTTTCCCCATAAATATCAGAAAAAGGCATTGTTTTTATTTTGTTAGGGACTTTGAAGAGAAGAAATTTAAACTACTATTTTCCTAGTAGACTTTTCTTTCTTTACTCCGACATGATTATTGCTACGAAAATCTAATTTCTCACCACGTTTCAGTAGAGAGCTGGTAAATGTTTTAATTGCTAAATGTGTCATTCAATCCTTGAAGGTAAACTTAGGAAGCTTATCCTTTTCCATATAATTGGAGAATTTCTATCAGTGGGGACCTTTAATTCTTCCGGTGACAAATGGAATCTCCATCTTGTTGGTTGGATGTTAGCCTTAGCCTTCTAATACTTGCAAGCAATGGGCCAGAAAGCACAGCCTACTTCTTCCCATTCTTTGAACTGTCCCAGGGTTTGAGGGAAATTCATTTAAAACAATATTGACATGTTGTTTGCATTGAGCTTGGAGAAATGGCTACAGTGAGCATGTAATTATAAAAGAGCACTCTGAAAAGACAGTTGAGGTAGCCTTGCTATTTTATTGTTGCACATGTAAATCTACTCTACATCTGGAGTTTTTTTTTAGAAGATTTGGTGACATGAATTAGGAAGTAAAGTGCATATTTGATTGACCAGCAAAATCATCTCAAATTCTTTGATTCTTCTAAAATATTGAAAACCTGAAATCGTCTGAGTTGTAGGAGTGCAGAAAACCATCTTAAAGTACCAAGTCCTTGCATTATAATAAATTGTGTACGATCATTAATAACCTGGAAAACTGGCATAAAAGAAAGTCTGACTCCAGTCCAAGTTGAATATTACATAATGTTTGCTAGTGTTGCTTTAATTTTATTTCCTCATAATTCACATTTTCCCCCCTAAAAATAGAGATCTATTGAAGACAAAAATGATTTTCAAAATCCTCCTTTCATTGAATTAAATAGATCTGACATAACATTTTTCTTTCTCAGCTGAAATCTCACAAAGATTTTTGAATCCAAGGATTATGTTACCTGCTGTGTTTACAAAGGCTTATGTTTTGTGATGACATATAAAATGTTGTAATATATTTTTATCAATGGTGAATATAGGGAAAATATATATTGTGATTTTTGTCAAACAAAGTTTTCTGTTATAAAAAAATGTTATACCACTATGTAAGGACTTGGTGTAAACATTTTTAGATAAAAGTTTGCATTCAAATATGTCAGTCTCTTGTGACTTACTTTTTAAAGTTTCAGATGTATACTTGGAGGTAAAATGGCAAATGGTTTGTACTTAGTAGCTTCCCATCACCCTCTGAGAACTCTCTCACCTCTTTGCCCCATCTCAAATATCAAGTGCACAGAGAACACAGGCTGTCCTGGCTGTCTGCCCTGATTCAAGGAAGCTCTATCCAAATCTGCCCAACATGTTAGTTGCTCATGCTCCCCAACAACACTTATTTCCTGCATTATCCATTTCTTTCACACCTTGCTAGGGGACTAGCTTGTCTGATTCAGGAGTTTCAGGATGATGATGATGATTAATGATGATAGCTAGCATTTATCTTTAAGGCTTTAAAAACACCCGATTTGATTCTCACAATAACTCCCAATAATAACAGGTGCTATTATTACTCCCATCTAACATGAGGAAACTGGAGCTGAGGATAGTTAAATGAATTGCCAAGGGTCACCCAGCTAGTAAGTGTCTGAGGCTGGATTTGAACTTCTTGACTCCCATGTTCAGAGTTCTATCCACCCTGCCACCCAGATGCCACTTAATGGTGCTCTGATGTCTCTTCAGCTTTACCACATCAAATCTAAACTCTTTAACCTGACTTTCATGACCCTCGGTAGTCTGCTGGTACCCTTATGGCAAAGTGTTCTCCCCCTTGCCTCCTCTTTGCTCCAATTAAACTGGATTAATGGCCCTTCTATAAGCTGCTTCTTTGCTTTATTTATACTGTGGTCTTTGTAGGAGATGCTGCTCTCCTCTTCTCCTCATGTCTTACCTGTCTTTGAAGGCCTAGATCAAATACCACCTCCTCCAAGAAGCACCTTGGTCCCTGATCCTGCCTCATTTGACCTTACAGCTCTTTGCTTTGCCATATGTATTTATCACCAATTGATCAACAAGTTTATTTTTTAAAATTTATACTATGTGAGATGTGCTGCACTAGCTTCTGGGGATACAAAACAAACAATAGTCCCTTCCTTTAAGGAGTTTAGCACCCTCTCAGGGGAGACAAGCACATACATAGATATGTATAAAATCCATCCAGTTATACAAGGTGATGGGGTGGGAGGGAAGCATTAGCAAGTAGGGGAAATCTGGAAAAGTCTCATATATGAGGCAGCATTTGAGCTGAGTCTTGAAGAAAAATAGAGATTCTAAGAGGGAGCAGAGAATACATTTCAGGAGTGGGGGGACAGTCAAAGGCAAGGAGGTGGTGGGTGAGAACCAGCAAGTCCAATTTAACAGTACTGTAGAATGTAATAAGGCTGGAAAGGTAACTTGGGGCCAGATTTTTGAAGAACTTTGCCAGACAGAGGAATTTATATTTGATCCCAGAGGAGAGAAGATCATATGTAAATTTATAGCTTACCTTCCTCTACTGGACTGTAAGCCCCTGAAGGTTAGAGATCATGCCTTTTTCATTTTTGTGTCTTCCTTAGGATCTGTACATAACACTTACTTAATAATAACATGATTATGGTTCAATATTCACCAGGTGTTCATTATCAGAACCCAAATGGTTATTAGGTACAGCTAGATGGCACAGTAGATAGAATGCTGGGCTTGGAGTCAGGATGACCTGAGTTCAAATCCAACCTCAGACACTAGTTAACTGAGTGACCTTGGACTAGTCACTGTATCTCAGTTTCCTTCTCTGTAAAATGCAGATCATAATACCACCTATCTCTTAAGGTTGTTATGGGGATCATATCAGATAATATTCTCCCCCTTCCCCTAACTCCATCACCTCCAAAGGAAGGATTTATCATGGACATTTCAGGTGCCCACGAAGATATATGTAGGAGACATTTAAGGCCAAGAAAACTTTTGGGGCCCTTAAAAATCACATTGCTCCTTTACACACTGTGTCTATGATGAGAAACTCCCAAGGATTGCTTTGTTTCTGAGTGGATTAGCACAGCATCCTTAGCCCTGACATGGTTTTGGTCACAAATTCTCCATCTAATGGAACCAGACAAGCATGGCCTTCTTTATCTGCTCATCGCCAGAAGCATGACACTTGGCTATCCCTTTTACAGGAAGCCTGGCTGTGACTGACAGAATTGGACACGAACACACCCAGGCCTCCCTGGCTGCCCACTTGATGACATGCTTCATGAACAGGAATTTATTATTTTTTTTCTTAGGCTTACATCAGTTCTCTTGTGGAAATGTCACGCAAGTGCAAACTCAAAGTTATCGCTGGAGAAACAAACCCCTTCTCTTGACTAACCAGGCCTCCCTGGGGGTGCTCCTCTAAGTGGGGGAGAGAAGAGGTGGGAAAGTTAACCCTGAAGAAATGTGACCTGTCATCATATTTAGAAAATATTCTTTTTAAATGCCGGGGCTGATGTGTAATTATAATGATTATGTTTGGCCCTAAAGGTGACACGTGAAAATGCACATGTGGAAAAGGTGGGGGACGGTGAATGCTGAACATTTTATACACTGTCAGACTTCAAATAGGTTTAGACTGATTTTGATGAAGTGATTTTTTAAAAAACTTTAGATGAATGCTTTTATCAAGTGCTTCTTGTATGTCTGACATTGTACTAAGCTCTGAGGATACAAATATAAGCAGGAGAAACTGTCCCTACTACCAAGGAGATCCCAGTTCTACTGAGGTAGGAAGGAAGGAGG
The DNA here is from genome assembly GCF_028583685.1 of Petaurus breviceps papuanus. Lineage (NCBI taxonomy): Eukaryota > Metazoa > Chordata > Mammalia > Diprotodontia > Petauridae > Petaurus > Petaurus breviceps. The sequence continues at coordinate 102,533,064 of NW_027186296.1, forward strand.
GAATGAACATTACTAGGCAGGCACTATGCTAAGCGATTGACAAATGTTTTCTCATTCAATCTTCACAATAATCTTGTGGGATGGGTGCTACTATGATCCCCATTTTACTATAAAGGCAAACTGAGGTAGATGGAGGTTATATGACTTGTCCAAGGTCACACAGCTGTGGGAAGTGTTTGAGGTTGAATTTGAACTCATGTGTTCCTGACTCCGGGCCCAGTACTCTATCTACTGTAACTCTTAGCTTCTGGGGGAAAGGTCACACACATAAAAAAGGGATGGGAAGCTACATAATGTGGAGTTGACCTATAAGTATAATGGAGGCTTGGCTTTGGCCAAGATAAGTCATCAAAAATTCACCTATTAGAGTCTGTTATCTTAAGAGTGGAGTCCAAGGTTTCAATGTGTGTATATATTAGAAGGATTGGGAAGGGAGTGAAGAAAAGGAAGTCACACAGAGGCCTGGTTCTGGGTCTTTGCTATGAGGCATGGATTCCTGGGTAAGGGAAAGAGAAGGGCCATGTTCAGAAATGAAGTGATGCAGACCCAAAATGAACATATATTAATTAAAAAAAATATTCATGTTTTTGTGAGTTAGTACTAGAAAGGCTGTCATATACAATATGCTGCAAATTAATCAGAGAGAACCCTAGATCTTGAGTTAGATGAACACAATTCTAGTCCCAAGTTTGTGACCACTTAGTCATCTGGGCAAAGTAATTTAATTAACTTGAACAAGCATCTTCTATGTAACTTCTAAGTGACAGGAGTAGCACTGGACATACAAAGATGAAAAGGCTATAGTCCCTGCCTTCAGGGAACTTACATTCTCCTGGAAACTTCAGTTTTCTGACTTTCTTTTGATTCTCACCCTGCAATGAAGGTGCTATTGTTATCACCATTTTATATATAAAAAAGCTAAGGCAGACAGAGGTGAAGTGTCTTACCCAGGTGGATGGACCTAGTAAGCTTTTGAAATGGGATTTTAACTCAGGCCTTCTTGACTCCGAGTCCAGTGCTCTTTGTATGATGCTGTCAAGGTTCCTGATGCAAATAGGCAAGTCTACTAAAGCCCACTTAAGGAAGAGAGGGGGTCCTAATGAATAAGAGGATTAGGTAAGTCTTCCAGTAGGAGATGGCCCATGAGCATAGAATTTAGAGCTGGAAGAAATCCTAGGGTTTTAGTTCAAAGTCCTTATTTTACAGATGAGGAGATTAAGGCTATATGACATTAAATGTCCTGTCTAAAGGCACACAGGGAAGAAGAAGCAGGGCAAAGATTCCAACCTAGTTCCTTCTACTGAGATTCCAGGACTCAGCCCAGTACACTGCTGTGCCTTTTGCTAATCAGAGTCAGACTTTCTGTGTCCAGTATATGTCTATTTGGTAGATGAAAGACCCAGATGCCATTCTTTCCAAAACCAACTTGGACAGTACTGGGATATTAATGGTCGAGCAATCTTCCAAATGAATGGGTAGACAAACCATCTGGATGATTTAGACCCCAAACCCTCTTTTCTATCAGTCAGGTTTTTGGCTGAACGCTCAGGATAATTGTCTCATTGCCAAACTTCCCATCACTTGGGCACACAGGCCTCCATGCAGAAGTGGGCTTTTATAACCTGACAACATCATGTAATAAGTAAGCCTGAAGGTCTCTCTGCCAGTGAGGGAAGGATGTGGCTGATCTCACATTCACTGAAGGGTGATATCTGCCAATCATCTATCTTTAAGGCATACCACAGACAGATGGTTCTGATGTTAAATCCAGCTTGGAGGGGAAGAAAAGCAATTTGATTTTAATCACTAAGAGCTGCTGTTACCTAGAGTCTAGCCAAAACAATCCCTTTCCTGGAAATCTTAGATAGAGAAAAGAATGAAGGAGCATATATTTGTGTTTGCAGAATCTCTGTGTAACTCAACATAAAAAGAATGAAGATTTGAGATATTGCAGGATCCATTAGATCAGATAATGCTGAGTCAGTGCATTAGGGGGTTTTAGAACAGGGATCATTACTCACCTGGCTAAACTGGAGAGCATCTACAGAAGGGTAACAGGAATGGCAAAGTGACTTGAATATTAACTTAAGAATAAGTTCAAGGAATTTGGTCTGGAGAAGAGAAGACACAACGGGGTCAGGAAAGCTACTGTCAGGTATCTGAAGGGCCATCACATGTAAGAAGGAGTGTACTCATTTTGTTTGACCTCAGAAAGAAGAACAAGCAACGATGGGTAGAGACTTCAAAGAGTCAAATTAGTTCTTAAAATGGAAAATAAAATTGTCATAATAGAACTATTCCAAAGTGTAACGTGATACCTTAGGTTCTCCCTCATTTGAGGTCTTCAAGCAGAGGCTGGATCACCCCTTGAATGGGTTATAGAGGGGATTCTAAATTAGGTATGATTTGGACTAGATAGCAGTTGAAGTCCCCCCCAGCTCTAAGTTCTGAAATAAGATAATTATGTTGCTGTTGGATAGCCTTTGATGTAGTTATTCCTTACAAAGGTATTAGTCTAACAAAATTTCCAGTTATTGGGTATTTACCTGCATTCTTCTAAGAAAGACAGGGTCTCAGGTGAGATCTGTCCCAATCTTCATCAGTCTATCTGCCACAGTGAGTGGATTCCATGAGTAAAAAGATCTGCCAAACTGAAGTCTCAGTATTATCTGTATTAAACAAGTAGTATTCATTGGCGAAATCATGTATGAGATAGTACTGTCCCAGGTCAGAAATCAAATGCCCTTCCACAGGCAAGGAGTACTCACACTCATAGAAGAGGGATATAGAGTACAAAAGTCCAAAAGACAAAAGGATGGAGACAGCCTGATCTGTGGGTCAGCAAGAAGGAAGCTCAGTTCAAAACATACTGAAACTATCTACAGTAAGGTGTGTGTCCAGGCAAAGCACCAGTGAAGTAGGGAACGAGGGTAGTGCCCATAACAGCTGGCAAAGAGGAATTCCTAATGGTTCTCATGTATCGGCTGCCAGGTCAGCTACCTGCTGCTACTATCCAATCACCATTACTGTGCCCTTCTTTTTTTTTTGCCTTTTGGAGGGCAATTGGGGTTAAGTAACTTGCCCAAGGTTACACAGCTAATATTTTTGTGTGGGTGTTACGTGTCTCAGGCCAGAACCGAACTCGGGCCCTCCCAACTCCAGGGCTGGCGCTTTACTCACTGCTCCACCTAGCCTCCCCAACTGTGCCCTTCTTGGGTGAGAGAGCTGTTACTACCCAAATTATTCTCTCTCTCTCCAATATACATGTATACACACACATACCCATATACACATTTATATGTAGACACATGCATATACATGTGTGTACACATGCATGTTTATATATGTTTATACAAGGTATGCCCACATTATAGGCATGTAAACATATTGTTCGTGTGCACTGATATTTATGTGTGCATGTACATATATACAATACACATATAGTAATGGTTATCTTACATATTTAAATATGCACATTTATGTATGTATGCATGAATGACACACATGGATAGGTGTACTCACATAATATATGCATGTACACATATGCAATGTGTGTATATATATATATCTTTGTGTGTATATATACACATCTCTCTGTATATACATACACACATACGTACATACATATATACATATATACACATAGATGTGTGTGTGACTTTTATTTATGTTTTTTTTTCATTTTTATGTCATAGTCATTTCTACCCCCTCCAGACTGAACCCTTCCTTTTGATAAGGGAAAGCAATCAAGCAAAAATAACCAGTTTTGACACCTTGACTGATGATGTATATCCACCGTACTCTGTTCTAGCAGTCACACATTTCTGCTCTGCCATCTCTTCCTTGATCTGGACCCTTTCTGGTTTGTCCATCTCTTGGAGTTGACCTTCCTTTTATGGATCTTCCATTTACATTGTTGTCGTCATTGCTGTCATAGCATCAGTTCATGCAAATCTTCCCCTGGCTTTTCTGAACTCTTGTGTTTTCATTTCTTACCACACAATGTTCACAGACAGCTTGGTAGAGCAGTAGAGAAAGCACCAGGGATGGAGTCAGAAAGACCTGAGTTCATATCTGGCTTCAGATACTCTCCAGCTGTGTGACTCTTGGTAAGTCACTTAACATCTTTTACCTCAGTTTCCTCGTCTGTAAAATGGAAGCAATTATAGCACCTATCCACTAGCATTGTTGAGAGGATAAAATGAGATAATAATTGTAAAGCTGCTAGTATGTGCTAGAGGGATTAATCATGCACCATAAAGTCTCTCTCCTCCTTTCCCCAGTCATTACTAAGGCATCAGTCTTGGACGTACCCTTGGCTGTGCAGCATTTAATGCCCAGATCATGTCTGCCTGTCTTGCCCAAGCTTTACTGGAATGTTGAAGTCGTGACAATAGGCAAATGGAGAAATAAAAGCCCCTTCCCAAGCTTTTGCAGTTCTATATTATGAATTCTTGTTAGAAAGCAGATTTAAGGGCCTTACATCAAAAATCCTCCAAAGTGATATAATCCAGGGTCTCTCCAAAGTCTTAATACAGTTTTCATCTATTAGAGTCTAAAACTAGACTAAGATTTTTGGGATGCCTTGGATTATTAAACCTTACCAGAAGTAACAATGAAACTGAAGAATTCAGAGAAACATGGAATATATGTATGAACTGAATCAGAGCAAGGAAAGCAGAAGCATAAGAAAAATATACACATGACTATAAGAATGTAAATGAAGGCAGGACAATTCAGAGCAAGTACAATGACCAATGGAGACTTCAGTGGATGTCAGCCTATACTCTCTTTGTGGTGGTATATCTTGAGATCTGGCTTCAAGGCCTGAAACCAAAGCTGCATCATCAATTACATCTGCATAGGAACTGACAACCTAAGAATTGAAATATTTTGGTTTTGAACAACTAAAGTGTTGGGGCAGAGTCTAGTCTCAGAACTCAAACAACACCCTTTTAAGTGTAACCCATATCAAAAGAACTCAGGTGCAACCTTGATGAAAAGTTGCATCTCAAAGAGGTCTTTGATATTCGGGTCCACTGATATCAAGGTACTTATCTGAGTCCTGGATCAGGCATCTTTGACTCCCAGCAGGTATAGATGAGTTGAATAACAGGTAGAGAATATATACACTTATCTTTTGAATATAATGGAAAAACTGTGAAGAAGGTGTTTGGGGAAGAGGTATAAAAACAAAACATATCAGTTGAAATAGAATGTATATATCACAAGTAAAATATTATAAATATATATATAACATGCATATACATATATATGTCTAAGTATATTGTATATCTAAATGCATGTGTGTAAAGGGTGTTTATGCATGTGTATGTGTATATGTTTAATGCATATGAAAAAAGATGCCATACTTGGAAATAAAACACAAGTTACAAATGAGGAGTATGAACCATTACCTAGGAAAGTGAGAGAAGATTCACTTTGGTGCTGAAAGCCTCATGTGCTAGCCATGTTGCTACAACACCCATGTAAATGATTGGTGCTTACCTCCTTAACTCAATGGTTTCTTCTTTACTTGCAGTAAGTATAGACTTTGTCTTCCCAGATTCTATCAATAGATCCTCTAGATTCTATTCCAGCAAGATATAAAGAGATAGAAAAGTAGCCCAGAAGTACATATGGATTGAGGAGAAAGCCTTGGACCTGGAATCCAGTCTCAGCTCTGATACATATTCCCTGGGTGACCATGGGCAAAAGTCACTTCATCTCTCCAGCCTCAATGTACTCATCTGTAAAATAAGGAAACTTGCATTATCCCACTCACAGGGTTATTGTAAGGAGAGAGTTTTGTGAAGTCTGCTTTGCTTTAGAAATGTGAACAATTTTCAAAGCCTTTTAGAGTTACCATTTGGCATTATGCCCTCTGCCTTTATACAGAGTTATTTTGAGAATTTTCCATTTATATAGTATCACTGTATGCCCTGGAAAAATGTGGTTAAAAATATAGCCTGTTATGTTAACTCACTACTTACAGTCCCTTTTACATAGATAAATTCACCTTTTAGGTTAGTCTCTGAAAAAAAAAAACACAACAGTATCCCTCTTACAAAAATGAATTTCTCCTGTCATAAAAAACATCCTATGTGACACCAGTTTTTATTTTTACTTCTTCTGACAACTCATAGAAAAAGTCAATGACCTGTAATAGTAATGACTTCTCTCAGGTGCCTGGTAATATCTACTCCTTCTGCTTCTTTCAGATAGTCTTTGTCTTGTTTTGCTCTTAAATATTATATTTGGGTCTAAGAGTTTTCTTAGTCTTATAGGAAGTGGGCAGTGTATAAATCTTAACTAAATTAAAATTGGGTGATGGAGAGAGGTAATAAGGATTAGGAGAAAGACGTGATTTTCCCTTAAATCAGTGAATCATTCTTAAAGCCATAGTTCATCCTAGCTGGCAAAAGGGACTCTCTTAGAACTCAAGGTTTCTGGCTGTTTATTCTTGAGCTGTTTATGTCATAGTCGACTTGTCTTGGGACAGATGCCAAAAACAGACAGCACTAAGGGAAAGGAATAAAATTCAATTATCTCATAATAAACAAGTGTTTCTTCATGTTCTGCTAATAGAAAAGAAGGAAGCTTCCCAAGAAAATGAGATTGCAGTACAATATACAGTGCTCTCCAGGAAAAAAAAGCAGTAGCTTTGACATGGGATCCTGGCATTATGAATGATACAGCAGGGAAAATAATGAAGCTCACTGTCTATCTTTGTCTCTTTTTATCCTTGTCTCTGTTTCTCTGTATCTCACTATCTTTTCTCTTTCTCCGTCTCTATCTTTGTTTTTCTCTCTTTGTCTCTCTCCAAAGAGAGGGGTTTTATAAGAAAAACCCATAAAATATTCACAGAATGCTTTATGGTTTTTAAACCTTGCCTTTTCTTCTTGACTTAACACTCTTTCGAACAGTTTCTTGAAAACACTCATGATATCTTGCTGTTGATATAAAATTTACAGTGAACAAGTATGCAAAACATTTTTATGGATGAATGAATGAAAAACATTTAAGAGCTTACTTACTGTATGCCAACCACAGTGCTAAGCCCTGGGATACAAATATAAAATAGAGGAAGTCTCTGTCTTTGAGGAGCTTGCATCTGAAGGGGTCGGAAAACACATATAAGGGAGTGGTGGCCAGGGAAGGGAGCTTTGTTCTAGGGAATCACAATCAGAAAGACAGTGAATAGAACAATAAGTGCAGTTTTTATTGATTGTAGTTTTCAAAGCAATAAGTATTCAGATATTTACAGGGAGGAAAATGGCTAAGGAGCAGAAGAGGGCACATATTCATGAGGAGTTTAGAGCTGGGTATCTTAGTTCTTCCCAGGTATGTCATCCTTAGGGTCCATCTGCTGTCCCACCCCCATCTTCTATGATAATCAACTTGACAAAGTGGACAGCAGAGTAAGCCACAATCCCTGCAATCAAAATTGTTCATTTTATCTTCTGTGATCCTAATAATCCCTTTTATGGTCAAGAACTCTTCCACTATCTATAGAAGCAAAAGGTAACTTCTTCCTTGCTTCTCTAATTTGTTTATGAAGTCATCTTCTATATCTAGGTCATGTGTCCTTTGGAGGTTATCTTGGTATATGGTATAAGATGCTGGTGTATCCCTAATTTCTGCAAAACTGCTTTTCAGTTTTTCTAGGAGTCTTTGTCAAATAGTAAGTCCTTACTCTGGTAGGTGGGGTATTTAGATTCATTTGCTTTGATAAGTTGTGTACATAATTTATTCCACTGATCAGTATCCTTATTTTCAAACCAGTACCAAATCATTTTGTAGTTTACTACTTTGTAGTATAGTTTAAGCTTTGATCATATTACAAACCATTACTCTCCATTTTCCCCTAATTTTTTTCTCTTGAATTTCATGATCAGTTGTTTGTTCAGATGAATCTTATTAATATCTTTTTTTTTGCTTTTTTTAATGCTTTATTAACTTCTGATTTACATCATTTGTTTCCGCCAGATTTTGAGTTACAAATTTTCTCCCCGTTTTTCCCCCACCCATCCCCCCAAAACAGCAGTCCCACAGGATATCCCCACCTCCAATCTGCACTCTCCCATATTTTCTCCCATACCCGTTTCAACTTTTCCAGTGGATCTCTATGCCTCAGTGCCTGTATATCTTTTTTT
>NW_027186296.1:102541319-102563280 GCF_028583685.1 Petaurus breviceps papuanus
TTAGTGTGTATTTCCCTCCCTCCTCAAGCCAGATTCAATAGGAATAAAGTTGACCCATTCCCTTTTGCCTTCCTATTCTTCCCCTCCATTGTAACCATTTTCCCTTGCCTCTTCTTTATGAGATAGTTGCCCCACTCTGTCTCTCCCCATCTCCTCTCATTATATTCCTCTCACCTCTTAATTTCACCTTTTAAGTATCGTCCCTTCCTGTTAAATTGGTCCCGTGCCCTCTATCTATGTATACCTGTAAACGTATATACACACATTCACATATGTATTCATATGCCCGCATACCCTCATATAAAGACATATATATACACACATACATATATATACATACACACATTATTTATATATATATATATATATATATATATATATATATATTTCTAATCCCTTCAACTACTGAGAAAAGTTTCATAAGTTACAATTATTGTTTTTCCATGTAGGAATGTTAATAGTTCAACTTTGGCCAGGTGGCTCAGCAAGCAAGAGCACCGGCCCCAGTGACGGGATGACCTGGATCAAATCCGGGCCCAGACACTCAGAACCACACCCAGAAACAACAACTGGCCGTGTAACCCCGAGCAAGCCACTCAACTCCGATTGCTTTAAAAAAAAAAATAGTTCAACTTTGATAAGTTCCTTATGATTTCTTTTCCCTGTTTACCTTCTCATGCTTCTCTTGCTTCTTGTATCTGAATGTCAAATTTTCTATTCAACTCTGGTTTTTTCAGCAAGAATGCTTGAAAGTCCTGTATTCCACTGAATGACCATATTTTCCCCTGAAACATGATACTCAGTTTTGCTGGGTAGGTGACTCTTGGTTTTAATCTCAGCTCCCTTGACCTCCGGAATATCACAATCCAGGCCCTTCGATCCCTCAGTGTAGAAGCTGCCAGATCCTGGGTTATCCTGATTGTGTTTCCACAATATTCAAATTGTTTCTTCCTGGCTGCTTGTAATATTCTCTCCTTAATCTGGGAATTCTGGAACCTGGCTATAATATTCCTAGGAGTTTTCTTTTTGGGATCTTTTTCAGGAGGTGATCAGTGGATTCTTTCAACCTCTATTTTGCCCTGTTCACAGCAGAAGTCCTCTGGAAAAGTGCTCTGTGTGTGACTTTACACCTCCCCCTCTCAAAACTAGAGAAAGCTATCAACAAAATAAACAAGAAGGAAGTTAAGGAGGTGAATAGAATGTTAGAAAAGTTAGATATAATAGACCCCTAGAGAAAATTGAATGGGGACAGAAATACATGTTTTTCTCAGTGGCACATGGCACCTACACAAAAATTGACCATGTATTAGGGCATAAAATATCATAATCCAATTCAGAAAGGGAGAAAAATTAAATTCATCTTTTTCAGATTATGATGCAATAAAAATTACATGTAATAAAAGGCCATGGAAAGACAGATTAAAATTAATTGGAAAATAAATGATCTAATCCTAAAGGATGAGTTGGTCAAAAAACCAAATCACAGAGACATTCAATAATTTCATCAGAGAGAATGACAATAACGAGAAAACATATCAAAGTTTATGGGATGCAGTCAAACAGTTCTTAAGGGAAATTTTCTATCTCTAAATTCTTATGTGAATAAAATAGAGAAAGAGGAGATCAATTAATTAGGCACACAACTAAAGAAGCTGGAAAAAAGATAAATTTAAAATCTCTAATTAAATTAAAAATTCTGAAAAACAAAGGAGAGATTAATAAAACTGAAAGTAAGAAAATTATTGAACTATTAAATAAAACTCAGAGCTGGTTTTATGAAAAAAGCAATAAAATAAATAAAGTTTTGATTAGTTTGATTTTATAAAAGAAGAAAACCAAATTATCCGTGTCAAAAATGAAGAGGGTGAATTCACCACAAATGAAGAGGAAATTAAAGCAATAATTAGGAGATATTTTGCATAACTGTATACTAATAAATCTGACAATATAAGTGAAGTGGATGAATTTACAAAAATATAAAGTGCCCCAGATTAAGAAAAGAGGAAATAAAATACTTAAGCACTAGATTTCATTTTCATTTTATTTTATATTAATTTTTTCTGATTTACATCATTCATTTCGGCCAGATTTTGAGTTACAAATTTTCTCCCTGTTTTTCCCCTAAAATAGCAGTACCACAGGATATCCCCTCCTCCAATCTGCTCTCTACCATATTTTTTCCCATACCCCTTTCAACTTTTCCAGTAGGGCATGGTAGATCTCTATGCCTCAGTGCCTGTATATCTTATTTCCCAATTACATGTAAAATAGTATTAATAATAGCATATATATATGTATATATTTAAACATTTGATTTTAAAACTTTGAATTCCATATTCATTCCCTTCATACCTTGTCACTGTAAAGGTTATGGGATTTAAAGATATTCCATGCCCCATTGGACTTGCTGAAGTAGCAGGAAGGGGTGGGGCAAGAGGAAGCGGAAGCCAAGCTAGAGTTCCTGCAGTGACTGGCAGTGGCGGGGGAAGCAGCAGCAGAAGCAGCAGTGGCAGCGGCAGTGGCAGCGGTAGAGACCAAGGTGGAGGTGGAGGCACAAACCCCTTTTTGAACCAGCCAGAATTTCTGCTAAGGACTCCTGCTGAGGACTGCCAGGGGTCAGGGCTGGTAGGAACATGCTTCCTGGATACTGAGTAGTTGCTGTGAGTGGGGAGAGGGAGACCTTTGCCTGAGGTAGCCTGTTCTGTTTTAAAGGCTTGAGAATGTGGGTGCTTTCTATTTTATCTACCTGTGCCAATTTCATAACTACTCTGATGGTTTTGACTTTCTTGTTTTAGGACTCAGTCATTTGGTGTTTTAATAAATGTTCTAGCTTCATCCCCCATATAGCAAGCCTGATATATTTTGTGATTAATAACCACATCAGCATATTTTTAATTGCCGGTGACGCCATTTTGTAGCAGCAAGCACCCCAGCATCCCTAGGGTGGCTGCCAACACAGGTTCTTGGATCTGCTTTGATAAAGGAAAGCAACTCAAAATAGGTTAACAAGCTTACTTTAATCAGTCAAATATGTATTGTTTACCTAGTTCAGGAGAAAAAGGTCAGCACCCCGAACTTCAGAGTATACAGACACAATTATCAAGACAGAGAAAGAGATAGATTTCCAAACTGTCCAACCATTATATCCATACCAAATCAACATCTGGGTTTTTTCAAAGCCAGGGGGCTCTCAACAAAGGCTTCCCAGAGTCTCATCTGATCAAATCACAGAACAATTCTCAAAGTGAGCCCCTAAACAGAGCCTCACATCAGGAATTATATAGCCTTCTCCTGGGTCAGAGAATGTAACAACCTTCTGGACCCACTGGCCAATCAAAAAGTATCTTCTGTAAAACAAGCCTCCCACCCCAGGCTCCAAGTGCACTTTAGCCTTGGGGAAGGGAAGATTTTCAAATTTACATTCCCATTACAGTCACCCACCCTTACAGGAAAGATAAGCAGTTCAGGATAGGTTGAACATGTGTGGCTAATGCAAAATAATAACATAGTAGATATATTGTAAAAGACTGACTATATTTCCCTCCTTCCTATCCCACCTCCCACTTGTTCTATTCTGTACTTTGATCCTATCACTTTTCAAAAGTGGGTGCTTCCAACTTCCCTCCCTGCCAGCCTGCCCTCCGTTCCATCATCCCCCCTCTCATCTCCTTCCCCCTTACTCTCCTGGAGGGTGAGATACCCTATTTAGTGTGTATTTCATTCCCTCCCCAAGCTAAATTCAATAGGAAGAGGGTTTACCCATTCCCTTTTGCCTTCCTATTCTTCCCCTCCATTGTAACCATTTTCCCTTGCCTCTTCTATATGAGAAAGTTTACCCCATTCTGTCTCTCCCTATCTCCTCTCATTATATTCCTCTCTCACCTCTTAATTTCACCTTTTAAGCATCATCCCTTCCTGTTAAATTGGTCCTGTGCCCTCTATCTATGTATACCTGTAAACATATATACACACATTCACACATGTATTTATATGACCATATACTCTCATACATAGACATTATGTGTGTGTGTATTTCTATTCCCTTCAACTATTTTCATACTAAGAAAAGTTTCATAAGTTACAATTATTGTTTTTCCATGTAGGAATGTTAATATTTCAACTTTGACAAGTTCCTTAAGATTTCTTTTCCCTGTTTGCCTTCTCATGCTTCTCTTGCCTCTTGTATCTGAATGTCAAATTTTCTATTCCACTCTGGTTTTTCCTTCAAGAATGCTTGAAAGTCCTCTATTCCACTGAATGACCACATTTTTCTCCTGAAACAGGATACTCAGTTTTGCTGGGAAGGTGATCATTGTTTTAATCACAGCTCCTTTGACCTCCGGAATATCATATTCCAAGCCCTTCGATCCCTCAGTGTAGAAGCTGTCAGATCCTGGGTTATTCTGATGGTGTTTCCACAATATTAAAATTGTTTCTTACTGGCTGCTTGTAATATTCTCTCCTTAATCTGGGAATTCTGGAACCTGGCTATAATATTCCTAGGAGTTTTCTTTCTGGGATTTTTTTTCAGGAGGTGATTGGTGAAGTCTTTCAACCTCTATTTTGCCCTTTGGTTCTAAAACATCAGGGCAGTTTTCTTTGAGAACTTCCTGGAGGATGATTTCTAGGTTCTTACTTTGATCATGGCTTTCAGGTAGTCCAATAATTTTTAAATTATCTCTCCTGGATCTATTTTCCAGGTCAGTGGTTTTTCCCATGAGATATTCACATTTCCTTCTATTCTTTCATTTGTTTGGATCTGTTTAACAGCATCTTGATTTCTTATAAAGTCATTAGTTTCCATTTGCTCCAATCTAATTCTGAAGCAATGAATTCTCCTCAGTGAGCTTTTGACATGCTTTTTCCATCTGGTAAATTCGGCTTTTTAAGGCATTCTTCTCCTCATTGCCTTTTTGAGTCTCCTTTGCCATTTCAGTTAGTCTGTTTTTTAAGGTGTTATTTTCCTCAGTCAGGCTGTTGACTCTCATTTCGTAATTTTCTTGCATCGTTCTCATTTCTCTTCCCAATTTTTCCTCCACTTCTCTTATCTACTTCTTAAGGACCTCTATGCCCTGCAACCAGCTCATATTTTCCTTTGAAGCTTTTGGTGCAGCAGTTCTGACTTCACTGTCTTCCTCCTGTTCCATGCTTTGCTCCTTTGTGTCCCCAAAATAGGAGTCTAATGTTGGAATCTTTTGTCTGCTGTGTTTCCTTTGCCTGGTCATGTCGTACCTCAGTCACTTGACCCCTGGGCTTTTTGCCACAGTAGGACTCTGCCACCAGACAGGGGTGCTTTTGTCCCAAACGCTGGGGTTTTCTCAGCTGCTGGAGGTATTAGATGGGTTCCCTCTCTATTAGGCCTCCACACACTCTGGCAAGCTTTACACATACCCCAGGACCTCCACACTAGACTGCAATCCATATCCAAGCAGTTTAAAGCAAGAGTGATTACCCCTCAGAATGGTTGCTTGGTCTCCCTACACTCTGGAGGCCAGGAGCTGAAGCTGCCAGGTGGTGCTGGCTGGCTGTGCCAGACATCTCAGCAGCTTTTCGCCCTGGGGCCAAAAGCCACGCACTCCCTCTTACTGGGTCCCAAAAGTCCAGACTGCACTGACCTCTCACTTTGTCCTTTGCATCTATGTGTTGATAATTCTGGAAACAGCCACAGCCGGGCTGTAGTCAGCGGGAGGTTAGCTTCTCTGTGTCATTTTGTGGGTTCTGCAGCTCCAAAGTTTGTTTCAGAGTCCCCTTTTTACATTGATTGGGGAAAGTTGAAGCCAGAGGTGCTTGGAGGTTGTGTTTCTACTCTACCATCTTGACTCCGCCCCCTTAGGTACTCCATTTCAAAAAAAAAAAAAAAGATTGAACAAGCCATCAATGAACTCCCTAAGGGAAAAAAAAATCTCTTGTGCCAGATGGATTTACAAGTGAATTGTACCAAATATTTAAAGAAAAAAAAATTTTTAAACCAATTGGGGTTAAGTAACTTGCCCAAGGTTACACAGCCAGTTTTTTTTTTTATTTTATGTGTGTGTGTGTGTGTGTGTGTTTGTTTTAAGTATCTGAGGCTAGAACCGATCCAGCGTCCAGGTCCTCCTGACTCTGGGCCGGTGCTCTTACTCACTGCACCACCTAGCTGCCACCTTTAAAGAACAATTAATTCTAATGTTATATAAGCTATTTTTAAAAATAGGTGAAAAAGTAGTTCCACTAAATTCCTTTTATTTCATAAATATGGCGCTGATACCAAGTCAGAAAGTTCCAAAATAGAGAAAGAAAATTATCGACTAACTTCCCTAATGGGTATGAATGGAAAAAATTTTAAATAAAATATTAGTAAAGAGATTATAGCAATTTATCAGTGAGATAATACACTATGACCAGGGGGGATTTGTACCAGGAATGCAGGGCTGATTCAATATTAGAAAATCAGCATAATTGACCATATTAAAAATAAAATTAACAGAAATCATAGTTATCTCATTAGATGCAGAAAACACTTTTGATAAAATACAGCACTCATTACTATTAAAAACACTAAAAAGCATAGGAATAAATGGAGTTTTCCTTAAAATGATGAGCTTTATTCAGCTAAAACCATATGCAAGCATTATATGTAATAGAGATAAGCTTTCCCAATAAGATTAGGAGGATGTTCATTATCACCACTATTATTTATTATTATACTAGAAATATTAGCCTTAGGAAGGAGAAGAAAAAAATCAAAGGAATTTTAATAGACAATGAGGAAACAAAACTATCACCCTTTGCAGATAATATGATGGTATACTCAGAAATTCTTAATCAACTAAAAAAACTACTTGAAATAATTGACAACTTTAGCAAAGTTGCAAGATATAAAATAAGCCTCACATAAATCATTGGCATTTTTATATATTTTCAATGAAGCACTGCAAGAGGAGATAGAGAAATTCCACTTAAAATAACTGTAGACAATATAAGCTATTAGGGAGTCTGTTTGCCAAGACAAACCCAGGCATTACAGGAACACGATTACCAAACACTTTTCACACAAAATGAAAAATTGGAAAAATAGCAATTGGTCATAAATAGGTCAAATTAATATAATAAAAATGAAAATTCAGTGTCACACAAATCAAACTACCAAAATTATTTTATAGAGCTAGAAAAAATAGTAACCAAATTCATGTGGAAAAACAAAAGGTCAAGAGCATATGAAGGGAATCAATGAAAAAATGCAAAGGAAGGTGGCCTAGCCATAAAAGATCTAAAACTATATTATAAAACAGTAATCAATCAAATCTATTTGTTACTGCCTAAAAAATAGAGTGGTGGATCAGTGAAACAGGTCAAGTACACAAGGCACAGTAGGCAATGATGATAGCAATCAATTGTTTGATAAACCCAAAGACTCCAGCTTCTTGGATAATAACTTACTATTTGACAAATCTTGCACTGAAAACTGGAAAATGGAATCACAGAAAGTAGGCATAGACCAACATTTCACAGCCTATAACAAGATAAAGTTGAAATGGGTACATGATTTAGACATAAATGGTAAAACCATAAGAAAATTTGGAGAGTAAGGAACCTGTCAGATATATGGAAAAGGGAAGATTTATGACAAAACAAGAGATAGAGAACATTATGAAATGCAAAATGAATAATTTTGATTACATTAAATTAAAAAGGTTTTGCACCAACAAAACCAATGCAACCAAGATTAGAATGGAAGGAGAAAGCTAGGAAATAACTTTTACTGCCAGTGTTTTTTATAAAGACCTCATTTCTAAAATTTGTAGAGAATTGAGTCAAATTTATAAGAATACAAGTCATTCCCCAATTGATAAATGATCAGAGGATATGAACAGGCAGTTTTCAGATGAAGGAATTAAATCTGTTTGTAGTCATATGAAAAAAATGCTCTAAATTACTATTAATTAGAGAAATGCGAATAAAAACAACTGTGAGGTACCACCTCATACGTATCAGATTGGGTAATATGAAAGAAGGACAAAATGATAAATGTTGGAGAAGATGTGGGGAAATTAGAACACTAATACATTGTTGGAGAAGTTACGAACTGATGTAGCCATTTTAAAGAGCAATTTGGAACTATGTCCAAAGGGCTATAAAATTGTGCATACCCTCTGATTCAGCAATACTGCTGCTAGGTTTATATTCCAAGACATCCAAAAAAAGGGAAAAATATCTATTTACATAAAAATATTTCATAGCAGCTCTTTTAGTGGTGGCTAAGAATTGGAAATCAAAGGGTTGATCTTCAATTAGGAAATAGCTGAACAAGTTGTGGTATACAATTGTAATGGAATATTATTGTCCTGTAAGAAATAACAAGCAGGATCATTTCAGAAAAACCTGGAAAGACTTACATAAACTGATGCTGAGTGAAGTGAACAGAACCAGGAGAACATTATACACAGTAACAGTGACAGTGTGCAATGATCAACTATGATAGACTTAGCTCTTCTCCACAATACAATTACAAAAAATTCATGATGGAAAATGCCATCCACATCCAGAGTAATAACTATGGAGTCTAAATGCAGATCAAAGCATATTATTTTCACTTTTTTCCTGGTTTTTCATTTTTGTTCTGATTCTTCTTTCATAATAGGAATAACGTGGAAACATATTTAACATGATTGCACATGTAAAGTCTATATCAGATTACTTACTTCTTTAGGATAGGGGGATGGAAGGGAGAGAGGGAAAAACAGTTGAAACTCAAAATCTTAAGAAAAATGAATGTTGAAAACTATCTTTACATGTGATTGGAAAAAATACTATTAAGTGCAAAAAACCATATGGCAAGAGGATGAGTTATATATAATGCCTGTTGTCCTGTCCTTGTATTAAGGATGCCTATAAAGGATAAGTTCATATCTTACTACTGTTTTTCAACCACAAAATTAGCTATTTTATGCACCTTTGGAATAGTCTATAAACTCTCTTCAACTCTTTCAACTTTTCAATGCCCTATTGTTTTGTTTTGTTTTTAAAGCAATTGGGGTTAAGTAACTTGCTCAAGGTTACATGGCCAGTTATTTTGTGTGGATGCTAAAAAAGGAATTTTTGCAGGATAGACTTATCCTAAGAAGATTTTGACCTAAACCCTATAAAAATGATGGAAGAAATATAAAATGGTAGTTTATATAATTACATGTACATTTCTTTGTATATAGATAATAGTTCACACATTTAATGTACTTACACACAAAATTGTATGAATTATCATTATTATAGTTCTCTTATTCTTTCATCTTTTATGGGATTTGAGTCTAAGTTATATTTATAGACACACATCTATACACACATGTATATATAGTGATATATTTTATAATATATCTATATAGTTATAAATGCATAGTCATATTAACTATATACACATATAAACATACTATGTATGTGTATATGCATTATGTATGTGTGTATGTGTGTGTGTATATATGTAGTGTTTTGTCCCTGTTTGAAATAGAAGACTATTGAAGCTCAACTATGTTAACTAACTTGTGTAAGCCTGACAGAGAATAAGTGTCAGAGCCAGGACTCTTCCAAGTTTCCTACCCCCACCCCAGTTCAGCATTCTTTCTCCTATACCCCACTACTTCATAGATTCTTTCAACTCTTCAATGCCCTATAGTTTTTTTTAAAGCAATTGGGGTTAAGCAACTTGCTCAAGGTTACACGGCCAGTTATTTTGTGTGAATGCTAAGTATCTGAGGCCGGAACCCATCCCGGTCTCCCGACTCTTACTCACTGAGCCACCTGGTCGCCCCCTATAGTTTGTTTTGAGGTCACCATCATTATATGTATAAAACCTATGCCTATGAGACACTTAATAGATTGTGTATCTGTAGATATTTCAGTTTCCTAGCTAGTGGTTCACATTTGAGATTTACAATTAATTGGAAGCTCTCATTTGAAAAAGCACTATTTGGACTGAACTTAGCATCTCATTAGTGAAGAAAACTCCCAGTGCTAAATTTGGACATGAATGTGGTGGGACCAATACATATAGAAATTGTTGAATCCTGAACCCACTCTCCCCCTGGACTGAGAATATGCTCTTCCCCAACCTCTGCTGTTTGGGGGAAAAAACATACTTCTGTTCTTGCTATATTCTTTAAGTAAATGACCCATTGTTAAATCAATGTTAATTGATTGAATGGCACTGGAGCACTAATCACTTTTGGATAATAGTGGTGGAGCCACACCAGAATTGGAGCTTGAGTTGATAGCTTTGAAGAAGAAACATCCCCACTCCTCAGGGTAACCATAGAACCTGAAGGTGAAGATGTAGCTAGCTTTGTTCTGAGAGACTGAGGCCAGTGCAATCACTACATCTCTATGAGAAAGGCTATTTAAACTAAGGTTTGTGATAGTAATGGCATTTAAAGATTCCCCTGTATTGGCTTAGTTTTTCAAACTGATTGTGTTAAAACCCAGAGCTTGTTAATCCCACCTGTGGGATGGAATTGTTGATGTGAAAAGAAAGTCCTGAACTGGGAGGAGATTTTTGGAGAGACAAGAGAGAGGCGGAAGATCTTTTTGGAAGCAGCACCTCGTGGAGAGAGAGAGACTAAGAGAATTGCTGGTGGCCGCTTTGAATTGCCCTGGACTTTTGAGACCTGCCCCATGAGCTGCCAAGGACTGAGGAGACATGGCTGCTTTGCTGGTACTTTGTCTGTCTGTTTTGATGTTCTTTTGCCAGATTTGTCCACTGGTGAAAGACAGTCCTTTTGTTGAAGAAGTCCTGGAACCTGGCTGTTCGCTAAGAAGCCCTGAGACTGTCCTGCAGACAGAGAGTGAATACTGTCCACTGGTGAGGGACAGTGCTGTTGTTGCAGGGATCTGGAGACTGTCCTGCAGACAGAGTGAATACTGTCCACTGGGGAAGGACAGTGCTGTTGTTGCAGGGGTCTGGGAGCCTTTCTGTTGGTTCAGAAGCCCTGAAGAAGGATTTTCTTGTTGTATGTTTACAGAAATCCTGGGAGAGGGTTTTGCTGATGTGTTCAGGGCTTCTAGGACTGTTCTACAGACAGAGGATGAATTCATGAAGGGACTGGCAATGTATCTTATGGCCTTGCTAAGCCTTGTCTCCCCAGGAACTAATATTGCTGAGAACTTGCCTCGAGTCAAGATGAAGAAAAGATCTCCATTTGGGTATTAAGTGCTGTGTTTAAACTTGATGTAACTCTGGGGTAGATTCAATTGTGATCCAGGGGTGGGGAACTTTTGACCTTATGTTTGGAAACTAATCTCCATTTGAGAAGAGGGGCTTTGTGGTGGATTAAATTAAGGTATAGCCTAGGGGTGGAGAAGTATTTAGAACAGAGACTTTGTAATTGATTGAATGATTGGAAGGTGCTGGGGTGGGGTAGTACTTGGAGATTATTTAATCACACTTAGTAAATGCTGTATTTTGAATGATGTCATGTTTTGATCTTCTCTGTTCTTGATTTGTCACTGAATAAAATAGAGAGCACCTATGCTGGTATTTTGAACCTGGGAAGTTGCCTTTGCTTGGCATTACATTACAAGGTTACATTTACATGTGTGCATATTGGTTCCCTAGAGAATGTGGACACTCTCTGAAGCCAGGGACTGTTTCATTTCTATCTTGATATCTTAGTGCCTCGTACAGAGCCACACAATTAGTGGGTGCTAATTAAATGCTGGCTTATTGGTTAAGCAATTGACAGTGAAAGGAAGGTAAAATACAGCACCATAGTTTGAGGGGATGGTAACACCTAATCAAAGATTTTTTAAGGATAAGATGGGGATATGCAATCATTTGGATCTCTGTTTAGTGTCATTCTCCTAAATTTCTACACTCCTCTAGATTAGATTTTTATGTGAAGCCCCCAGCATTTCCAGACATGACACAGTTTCAGGAGAATGCACATTCAAAATAATCATTACAAACCATGTCATTTATAATTTTCAAAATTATTATGATTATATATGAGACATGGGGAGAGAAGCAAAGTCATTTTCTTTAACTCCCATGAGAAAGAAAAATATCACTTTTCTGGGGAGCTCTGCATAAAATTTCTTTGGATTAGGGGTGGCCAGGTGGCTCAGTGAGTAAGAACACTGGCCCCAGTGTCGGGATGACCTGGGGATCAAATCCGGGCTCAGATACTTAGCACCACACCCAAAAAATAACTGGCCATGTAACCTTGAGCAAGTTACTTAACCCCGATTGCTTTGAAAAAAAAATTTCTTTGGATCTCCTAAGTAAAAGGGTCAGCATGGTATGGGATTTGCTACAATTTTTGGTGTAGATTTAAGTTTTAATAAGATATCTGCACTAAGATTTTGGGGAAGTCCTATAGGATAAAAACAGCACTGGCATTGGAGTCGGAAGTCACTGTTTCACTGTGTTTCAGTCCCACTTACTAGATGTGTGGCTTTGGGTAAGTTACTGTCTTTCTGAGCCTCAGTTTCCTCTACTGTAAAATGGAGATTCCTCTTCTAAGATTGTCCTCCAATGCTTCATTGTGAATTACCCTGAGTTGTTACCCTGTGTTGTCAGAGACTATGTTATTAAGTCCTACCAAGTGGGTATCTTGAGCATCTGTCCATTGGGGGGGCTATCAACTCAGAATTAACTTGGCTAAGATTGGAGAGAATCATTATCAGAATGTATTTTTTATTTGCATGGTGTAAGGCTTAAGAACTGTCAAATAATCTACTTATGTGTGCATGGATTTCAACAGAAGTCAATGGAAAGATTATTCACATGACTGAAATCACAGAACTTTTCAAGTGTTAAATAAAATGGATACTATATTACTTTACCATCTTTGTGGGTTATTTTGAAGAAATCGCTCAGAATTATAAAGTGCTTCATAAAAATGAGTTATCATCATCAATATCATGGATCCATACATTTATAACTAAAATCTTGAGACAAATATAAAGAATTTCAAAGACTATTGAACATGTCAGAATGAGATGGTTTTACATCCTGACGTTTATCCACTCTCATATCTGGGACAACACAATGAAGAAAAAGTCTCCAAAGTTTAAGGTACTAGCCAGATGCTAACTGACTGGATGTTTAATGTCTAGTTGGGGCACCTTTTCTCCAGAGTAATGTGAAGATTACATTGTTTGGCATATGTCCTTGTTTATTCCATTTCCCCAAACCTCAAATGGAGGCATAGCACGGAAGATCACTCTGGTCTCATTAGGTGTCTCCTCATAATTGCTGGTTTGAAAGCAAGCTAAAGACAGTAACCCTCATAGAAATAAAACCCAAAGAGAAAGAGAACAAGAAAAAATGAGTAGGAGTGGGATAATTACATGCTTGTGACTCTGACAGTAAGAAAAAGAAAACAGAGGAGCAGATGGTGTCTAAGCCTAAAGAAAATTTTAAATGAAACTGAACTCAGACAATTTGTAATCAAAGGAAACCATGCTTATGTTTTTGGCCTAACCGCTAGTTAGGCATTCTGTTTCCAAAAAGATGCAAATAGCAATTTTACCTGAAAATTGGATCCCAACATTTCTGTTCCTCCTCTTGTATCACTTTAGCAGATATACAGCTAAGCCCCAGCCAGGGTTCCAAAGAAGCTTATTATCTTTGTTCAGGTTTCCTGGGAACCAACCAATAATGAGCAGGGACTTCTAGATTTTGCCCTCCTCCCATTTCTTTCTTCTTTGGTCAATAATATCTCGTATTTATACAATGCTTTATTAACAGCTTTCCTCAAGATATGTCAAGTAGGCAAGGTAGGTATTGTCCCCATTTTACAGATAAGGACACTGATACAAACCATGAAAGCTGGCCAAATTCACACTACTAGCAAATGTTGAAGCTGGGACTTGAACCCAGATTTTCAGCTGCAATTTCAGTGTTTAAAACAACAAGAAAAATTTTTTAAATCATGCATATACCTTTCAAGATTTATAAAACATTTTAAAATGATGCTGGGAGATATACATATATATGAGTATGTGTGTGTATATATATATATGTGTATGTGTATGTATATATACACATATGTATATATAAATATATCTCTTTCAGTTTCCTTATTTTATAGCTGAAAAAATGGAGGTAAAGTGAGATAAAGTGACTCGTTCACGTTCATATAGATATTCTGTGTTAGAGTTAGGACTCAGGTCTTCTTCATTCTACAGGGACACTGCTCTGTGGTGCCTTTCTTTGTTCTCCAGAAATAATACTAAGCCATCAACAAAAGGCCTCATTCAATGCAATTAGTCAAAATTCTGGGTCTCCAAGCACAATTCTGAAAATATTCCCCTTTCTTGTCTACCACACACAGGAAGCCTTTGTTCCTTACCCTGCAGGGTTCAGGGTGGGTTCCTATTATGGATCCCCAAGAATCTTGGGGATGTTTGAGTGGTAACTGCCCCAAAACCCCCCCTCCAAATTGGTTAATTTTGGGGGGGGGGGGGAAGAAGCCTAGAGCATAAAAAGGATTAAAAATAAACTAGATCCTTTCCCTCCAGGAACAGTCCTCACAAATCCTCAAGCTTTATTTAGAATTGTTCATAGAATCTCACAAAATTATAGACTGTTAGAGTCAAGAGGGACTGTAGCAGCAAGCACCCCAGTGTCCCCAGGGTGCCTGCTCACACAGGTTCTTGGATCTGCTTTGTTAAAGGAAAGCAACTCAAAATGGGTTAACAAGCTTACTTTAATCAGTCAGACATATATCGTTTACCTTGTTCAGGAGAAAAGGTCAGCACCCTGAACCTCAAAGTATACAGGCATAATTATCAAGACAGAAACATCAAGTAGACAGATTTCCAAACTGTCCAACCATTACATCCATACCCAGTCAACATCTGGGTTTCCACATTCTGGGTTTTTCAAAGCCGGGGGACTCTCAACAACGGCTTCCCAGAATTCAGATCAAATCACAGAACATTTCTCAAAGTGAGTCCCAAAACAAAGCTACACATGAGGGCTTATATAGCCTTCTCCTGGCTCAGAGAATGTAACAACCTTTTGGACCCACTGGCCAATCAAAAAGTATCTACTGAAAAACAAGCCTCCCTCCCCAGGCTTCTGGTGCACTTTAGCCTAGGGGCAGGGAAGATCTTTAAAATTTACATTCGCATTACAGGGACCTACCTTTCAAGTCATCTCTCAACTCACTTATTGTACCAATAGTGAAATCTGAATCTGGAGAAGTTGGATTACTTGCTGAAGTCCACACAGATGGTAAGGTGTATAGTGGAACTTGAAGTGGGTCATCAGACAGTTTGCTTGTTAGAGGCCTGTTGGGAGGATGATGTTCCTGCTAACTCTTAGGATGCCCAGCTGCCCCTCATTCATATATTCATGTAAAAACTATCTAGTCTTGTCACAGTAAACACCATTATAAGGAAAATCTCTTTCGAAGGAAAAGATATAAGAAGGGGCTACATAGTTCAAAGAAGTTTTAACATAACCACATTTCAGTTCACTAAAATAAAACCTAGGACAGTCCCTTGGAGTATACAATGTTTAACAATCAGTCAATACTTGCTTCCAAAGCACATTTTATGTGTATCAAATGGCTCCAGGTGTTATGAAATTTATAAAGAAATATAATGTGATTCCTATTCTCATGGAGCTTGAATTCTTGAAATGTAAAATTTTAGAACTAGAAAGGATCTTAGCACAAACTATTTTCTAAAGGGAGAAACTGAGAACAGTTAAGTTCTCTGTGAAATTAAATGAATCAATTAGGGTTACAACACTAGGAAGTGGAAGAACTCTCATTCAAACCCAGGTCTTCTGAGCTCAAATCCAGTTCTCTTTCTAATTTATATAGAAAGGAGGCACTAGCATCATACACACACACACACACAAACACACCTGCGTGTATACACATAAAATTAACAATATATAAAAGTACCTTTTAAATG
This sequence comes from Petaurus breviceps papuanus, assembly GCF_028583685.1. Lineage (NCBI taxonomy): Eukaryota > Metazoa > Chordata > Mammalia > Diprotodontia > Petauridae > Petaurus > Petaurus breviceps. The sequence goes on from NW_027186296.1 coordinate 102,557,217, forward strand.
CCGTGGTAGTTTTGGGAATCAATCAGTCCATGATAATTAGCTTGCTCTTCCAAAGATGTCCAAATGTGGTATCCAAAATGCTACATAGACCCATCTTGGCCACCATTTTGCTGTGGCAGGGGCAGAATTGTGTAGCACTGGACATTGATACAATGTGGTATTTCAGAGAAAGCATGGCTCAAGAGCTTCTGGGTAAAGGAACATTTGACCTGAGCTTTGAAGGATGAACAGAATTTGGAGAACTAGGTTAGAGGAGAAAGAAGAATACCATTTCAGCATTTTAGCATCAGCTAAAATGCAGACGTAGGAAAACATGAGAAAAATTTAGTAGATAAAAAAATTAAGTTGGGTTGGAATAATGTGGTTTGCAGAAGAGCAGTAGAGAAAAAGACTAAAGAAGTAGGTTGGAGCCATTAGGTGGAGAGTTTTGTCAGATGCTGGATCTGATGAGGTCCTTGGAGAACCTGAGGGGAGTAGAGTTTCTACTTCCTGTCAGTGTGAGATTCATCATTTCCTTTGCTACCTGGATCCTCAACTCTAGATCTGCTTTGTCCATGACTTGGACCCTGCTCTTTGACCTCTATTCCTCTTTTCCCTGATCGAGCTGTGTTTGCACAATAATGCAGGGTCTCCCCCGCCCCACACACACACACTTCCTTGACTCATCTTCACTTGATGAGATTACAAGGCACCTTGTTCCCCTATTCAGTTGAATTCCCCTGGTTTGTGGTTGTTTTTATTTGTGGATTATGACTTTCTCTCCATATGGCATTTCTGTAACCTCGAGGGCTTTTCAGCTGCTAAGACAGGTGCTACTGATGCAGGAGAATGTCACAGTGCCTTGTTTATTAACCAACTAAATCCCTGGGTTTGACCTAGAGTTATATTGTGTAATAGGATCATTGGATAATGGATTTAGAGCTGAAGCAGACCCCAAGAGGCATATAGACCAATTCTCTTATTTTAAAGATGAGGAAACTGAGATCAAGGGAAGTTAAGTGACTTGATCAAGGTCAAATAATGAAGGTCAAGTAATGAATGCTGGGCTTGAACTTAGATTTTCTTACTTCTAAGCAAGTGTTTTTTTTTCCTATTATACCCCTTAAACTCTTAGACATACTCATTTCCTTCAAGACTCAGCTTAACTGTCAGTTTACATGAAGCCTTTCCTGATCACCAGTGGCTAGTGCCCTTTATGCCCCAAATAATTGTGTGTGTGTGTGTGTGTGTATGTGTGTGTGTACAGGACAGATAGGTGGCATAGTGGATAGAGTGTCAGCTATAAAATTAGGAAGACTCCACTTCCTGAGTTCAAATCTGGTCTCAGACTCTTACTAGCTGTGTGACTCTGGGCAAGTCACTTAACTCTGTTTCTTTATCTGTAAAATGAGCTGGAGAAGGAAATGGCAAACTACTCCAGTATCTCTGCCAAGAAAACCCCAAATGGGGTTACGAGGAGTTGGGCATGACTGAAATGAAACAACCACTATACATATGTGTGTTTGTATATATACATATGTACACATGTGTGCATCTGTGTTTCTGTATGTATATGCATATCAATTTATACCTACATGGGTGTGTATATATCTGTGTATATATATATATATATGTGTATGATATGTGGTTTATCCTAATAAAATGTATTTTCCTAGAGAACTGTGGCTCTTTTCCTCTTTACTTTGCATCCCTAATCCCTCATAACATGTCTAGCATATATTAGACACTTAGATAAAAACTAATTGATTGACTGTACCAAGGTTGATAGTGCCAGACCAAAGAGTTGAAAAATTACCCTGCAGACAATGGAAAATGGGGAGCACTTAAACATTTTTGAGCAGAGGAGTGCCATGATTAAAATGTTATTTAGGGCTGGCCATCTTCAAGATGATGTTATCCCCAAATAAACAGAAGGCAATCTGTTCTCCTCAAACATTCCATTCCATATTCATAGCATCAGAAGATGTGGAAGGGACCTCAAAAATTCTCTACATCTCATCTGATATTGGTAGAAACTGAAAATCAGAGTGGTTTAGTGACTTCCTAAGGTCACATAGAAAGTGTCACAGTTGGGTTTAGAATCTTGATTTCTAATGTTGTGTTTGTTACAGTTGTTGTTCAGTTGTGTTTGTCTCTTTGTGACCCCATTTAGTGTTTACTGACAAGGATCCTGAAGTTATTTGCCATTTTCTTCTCCAGATCATTTTATAGATGAGGAAACCAAGGCCAAGAGGTTAAGTGACCTGCCCAGGGTCACACAGCTAGTAAATGTCAGAGGCCAGATTCGAATTTAGGAAGAGGAGTCTTCCTAACTGTAGGCCCAGAACTCTATCCACTGAGCCACCTATCTGCCCTCTAATCTTGTGTAAATTGAGCTATATACCATGAAGAAACATTTAGGCAGTATGTGACTAGGTCACTTACTCTAAAGAGCTCTTTCCATTCTTGGTGATGCCATTTCAATATCAGAAATGAAACTGATACATTCAGTGTGAATGACTTTGGTGTTATATTTTACTTCTATTTTAAAATGCAGGTGCACATGTTATTTATTGCTAGTTTTACCTCAGTCCAGGAGTAGCCAATTATCCTATTAAAGCAATCATGTATCTAGAATAATGATCATGTTGAAGAGAAATCTAATTTCATTACACATCAGTAGCATGAAGGCATTTTATTTCTCCTTTTAAAGCTATCTAGTACAAAAAATGAGTATTTTTTTTCCTTAGAGAAAGCATATGAATTCTAGAGTTCTCCAATTACATCTAACCATAGTTTTGTCTACTTAGAAATGGGGCAAGAAAGTAATGAAGTTGTGACATTTGGCAAGGCAGGGCTCTAAAGGGTAATATATAACAGAAGTCCACAAATAGTTGAGAGTAGAATGTTAGGATTCTTGTTTCAAAGTAATTGTAGAAAGCAAATGATCATGGAATTATTTAAAAGGAAATAGCAATAGCATCTTTTGAATAATCGTCCTACCCAGTTCTTCTTTTCCTTTAAACAATCTTCTAATGGCATGTCCATCGTGATTCTTGGTATCAAACCATTCTTAAAAGATCACAAATTTCAGATACTCTTCAAAGAAGCCAGTAATTGATACTATGAGTGATAATTTCCCTTGTACTAAGGTCTTCTGAAATTATTAGCATCTATGCAATTGACTTTCATAAGAATCTGAGGAATTCATATTCTGAAACAGGGAGCCAGACTCAGTCATATATATATATATAAACATGAGTATGCATAGATATGTATGTTACATATAATGCACAAACCCACATATAGGCATATACACATATATATGTACATATAGTATATATGTATGTATATCCTTAGATATTCATGAAAGTTCATTGATGCTAATAATTGCAGTAGACCTTAATACAATGGAAATTGTCGCTCATAGTACCAGTAATTGACTGCTTCAAAGGCTTATCTGAAATGTGTGATCTTTTAAAACATGATTGAGTTCCACAAAGTAATATGGCCATCATATGGCCATATACATAGACATAGACATACACAAACACAAAGACAGTTGTGATCAGAACATGAGGTTGTACTTAATATAAAATTTTTTCCACAATAAAATTCTAACTGGGACCCTCTCAGTCTTCAATTGGGTTCTAATTTCCTTTATTATATTTGTGCATATGTGTATAACAGTCATCAGGAATTGCTCACCAGAAGCTATCACTGTCCCTTGGCCAACCTCAGGTCAGCCAGTTGCTAACTTTTGTTTCTAATCCACAGTGTAGGCCAGGCTCTCATGCCCCCTCTCCTACACTGGCCCTCTAAGTATAGAAAGCTGGGTGCAGGAAACTGTTTCGATAATTAAATCTTGCTCCTACCTTCTTTTCCACTGTGATCCCCACTAGACTATGTGTGATCTAAAGAACATGCCATTTCTTTATAAGAGCCAACTAGTGCAGAATGGTTGTTTGTAATTAGAAATGGCTCCTTGATTGGTGTGTGAGACAGAACTTAGTTGAGACATATTCTGCATATATTTATGGACGTATATTAAGTGCATATATTGCCTTTACTGCCTTCCTTCATTAATTAGAATGCAAGATTCTTGTGAGAATGGATTGTTTAATTCATTATGTTTATATTTTCAATACTTCACAGTGCCTGGAAAACAGTAATAATAATAACAAATAGTAATAAAATAAATGCTTATTGATTGATTGTTTGATCCCAGCATCCCCAGGAACATAGACGAGGGCTCAGAAGGTTGTGAAAGCATAAATGGATGCCTAGAGAGACTCAGCCTCTTGCTTAAGGTCATACAAGTAGGAGACAACAGAATCAGAACTCAAATTCCAGAGCTTTGTCCACTCCAGTGGCTATAAAACAATGCTTGGTGAGATTCAAAGGGGTTAGAGCTGATGGTGAAGAATCAGGTAAGGCTTCATGAAGTTGTAAGGATTTGATTTGGCCTTTGAAGGGTGGGCATGAATTAAGCAGGTGAAATGGAACAGGAAAAACATTCCAGGCCTGGAGAATAGTGCAAGCAAAGCCATTAAGATGAATGCTTGGTGTCACATTTGAGGGACAGACAATGAACAAGAAATTTCTCTTCCCAATCATTCTCTCTGATGCAAGGTGACCCTCAGGGTGCTGTCCTGAGTCCTCTTCTGTTCTCCATTTATTACCCCTTCATTTGGTGATCTCATTAGCTCCTGTGGATTTAATCACTGTCTATAGGTTAATGATTCTGTGATCTAGCTATCCTGCCCAGACTGTCTGCTGACCTCCTATCTCACATCTCCAGCTGTCTTTCTGACATCTTGAACTGGATGTCTTATAGACATCTTAAGCTCAACACATTCAAAACCAAACTTGCTATGTTTTCCCCTCTAAATCCACACCCTCTCCTAACTTTTCTGTTTTTATTATAAAGGACAACACCATCTTCCAATTCCCTCAGATTCACAACCTAGGAGTTATCTGGGAATCCTCACTATCTCTCACCTCCCACATCCGTTCTGTGGCCAAGGCCTGTCAATTTTACCTTGACAACATCTTTCCAATAAACCCCCTTCTTTTCTGACATTGCCCCGACCCTAGTTCAGGCTACCATCCCCTTGTGCCTAGACTGCTGCAATCGCTGCTGGTAGGTTTTCCTGCCACAAGTCTCTCTCTCCACTCGAATCCATACTCCACTCAACAGCTAAAGGGGTTTTCCTAAAACTCACTCGTAGTCACAACCCACACCTTCCTACTCAGTACACCCCAATATCTCCCTATTGCCTCTAGGATCAAATACAAAATGCTCTACTTGGCATTCAAAGTCCTTCATAACCTAACCCCCTCCTACCATTCCAGGCTTCTTGCACCTTGCTAACTGCCATGTACTCTTAGATCCAGTGACATTGGCCTCCTGGTTGTTCCACAAATAAGACTCTGTATCTCTAAGCTCTTGGCATTATCTTTGGCAGTTCCCCATTCATGCAATACTCTCCTCTTCTGTTCTTATTACTTGTCTTCCCTGTTTCCTTAAGTCCCTTCTAAAATCCTAGATTCTATAGGAAGACTTCCCCAGACACTCTTAATTCTAGTGCCTTTCTTCTGTTCCTCTTTATCCTCTATAAGCTTGCATTGTACATAATTGTTTTCATGTTGTAAGCTCCTTGAGGGCAGGGACTGTCTTTTACTCCCTTTTGTATCTCTAAAATTTAGTACAGTGCCTGGCACTTAGAAGGGTCCTTAAATAAGATTTATTGATTTATTCATTGGATCATTTCAATCTAGGTCTTAATTTTTGTTGTTGTTGATTCCACGTCTGCCTTCTCAGTAGCTGGGATTATGGTAAAGAGTGAGGAGCTGATGACTTCTCATATTCTTAATTATTCTTTGTATCCCTCTAAATCTGAAATTCTATCACATGGTAACTGGTCAAAAACATATATGTTACCCACAATACACTCATCACCCTGAGACTGAAAGTGATATAACACTCAGCCCCCGAGAGCTTTTGTGAGGCAGAAGTAGTAGGTGCTGCAGCACCTGACGGAGAAAGAGAGAGAGAGAGAGAGAGAGAGAGAGAGAGAGAGAG
>NW_027186296.1:102563380-102583877 GCF_028583685.1 Petaurus breviceps papuanus
GAGAGAGAGAGAGAGAGAGAGAGAGAACACATCAAAAAAGGAGGTAATCCTGGAGGTATAAGTCAGTTTTGCTCTCAGCTAGCAAATGGAAGAAATGAGTGTGACTTATCTTTTTTTTTGCATTTTTAAAAAATCAAATGCTTTATTAACTTCTAGTTTACATCATTCATTTCTGCAAGATTTTGAGTTACAAATTTTCTCCTCATTTTCCCCCTACCCACCACATCAAAATAGCGATCCCACTGGATATCCCTTCCACCAATCTGCTCTCCCCCATATCTTCTCCCATATCCCCCCTGACATTCCAGTAGGGCACAGTGCATCTCTATGCCCCAGTGCCTATATATCTTATTTCCCAGCTACATGTAAAATAATATTAATTACATATGTATATACATATATATTAAACATTTGATTTTAAAGCTTTGAATTCCAGATTCATTCCCTTTCTCCCTTCTCACCCACCCTTACTGGGAAGATAAGCAATTCCATATAGGTTGTACATGTGTAGCAATGCAAAACATTTCCATAGTGGATATATTGTAAAAGAATGACTATATTTCCCTCCCTGCTATCCCACCTCCCACTTGTTCTATTCTCTATTTTGATCCTGTCCCTTTTCAAAAGTGTGTACTTCTAACTTCCATCCCCCCAAACTTGCCCTCCCCTCCATCATCTCCCTCTCTCATCCCCTTCCCCTCTACTCTCCTGTAAGGAGAAATAACCTATTTAGTGTGTATGTCATTCCTTCCCTAAGCCAAATTCGATGAGAATAAGGTTGACCCATTTACTTTTTCCTTCTTGTTCTTCCCCTCCATTGTAAGAGTTTTCCCTTGCCTCTTCTATATGAGATAGTTTACCCCATTCTGTCTCTCCCCATCTCCTCTCATTATATTCCTATCTCACCTCTTAATTTTACCTTTTATAAGTATCATCCCTTCCTATTAAATTGGTCCTGTGCCCTCTATCTATGTATACCTGTACACATATATACACACATTCACATATGTATTCATATACCCAGATAACCCCTATATATATATATATATATGTATATATAAATATACACACACACACATTTCTATTCCCTTGAACTATTCTCATACTGAGAAAAATTTCATAAGTTACAATTTCCATTTTTCCATGTAGGGATGTAAATAGTTCAATTTTGATAAGTTCCTTATGGTTCATTTTCCCTGTTTACCTTCTCATGCTTCTCTTGCTCCTTGTATCTGAATGTCAAATTTTCTATTCCACTCTGGTTTTTTCATCAAGAATGTTTGAAAGTCCTCTATTCCACTGAATGACCATATTTTCCCCTGAAACACGATACTCAGTTTTGATGGGTAGGTGATTCTCGGTTTTAATCTCACCTCCTTTGACCTCCAGAATATCATATTCCAAATCCTTTGATCCCTCAGTGTAGAAGCTGCCAGATGCTGTGTTATCCTGATTGTGTTTCCACAATATTCAACTTGTTTCTTACTGGCTGTTTGTAATATTTTCTCCTTGATCTGGGAATTCCAGAATCTGGCTGTAATATTGATAGGAGTTTTCTTTTTGGGATCTTTTTCAAGAGGTGATTGGAGCGCTAGCCCTGGAGTCAGGAAGACCTGAGTTTGAATCCAGCCTCAGACACTTAACACACACACAAACCCACAAACTAGCCATGTGACCTTGGGCAAGTTACTTAACCCCAATTGCCCTACAAATAGCAAAAAAAGAGGTGATTTGTGGATTCTTTCAATATCTGGAAACTGCCCTATGGTTCTCAAACATCAGGGCAATTTTCCTTAAAAATTTCTTTAAGGATGATTTCTAGGTTCTTTTTTTGATCATGGCTTTCAGGCAGTCAGATAATTTTAAATTGTCTCTCCTGGATCTATTTTCCAGGTCAGTGGTTTTCCCAATGAGATAGTTCACATTGCCTTCTATTTTTTCATTTGTTTAGATCTGTTTAATAGTATCTTGATTTCTCATAAAGTAACTAGCTTCCATTTGCTCCAATCTAATTCTGAAGGAATGATTCTCTTCAGCGACTTTTTGAGATTCTTTTCCATCTGGCAAATTCAGCTTTTTAAAGCATTCCTTGCCTCATTGGCTTTTTGAACCTCTTTTGCCTTTTGAGTTAGTCTATTTCTTAAGGTGTTATTTTCTTCACTCAGGTTGTTGACTCTCTTTTTATGATTTTCTTGCATCATTCTCATTTCTCTTCCCAATTTTTCCTCTACTTCTCTTATTTGGTTTTCAAAATCCTTCTTAAGGTCCTCTATGGCCTGCAAATAGCACGTATTTTTCTATGGAAGTTTTTGGTGCAGTAGTTCTGACTTCATTGTCTTACTCCTGTTCCATGTTTTGATCCCTTTTGTCCCCAAAATAGGAGTGTAAAGTTGGGTTTCTCTGTTTGCCTTGCTTCCTTTGCCTGTTCATGTTGCCACTCAATTACTTGACTTTTGGGCTTTTTTGCCACAGTAGGACTCTGCCACCAGACAGGGGAGATTTGTCCCAAAAGCTGGGGTTTTGTCAGATGCCAAGGTTGTTACGGGTGCCCTCTCTGAAACTTCCATATGCTTTGGCAAGCTCATCGCATACCTCAGGATCTTTATCCTAGACAGCAATCCAGATCCAAGCATGTTAAAGCAAGAGAGATTACCCCTCAGACTGGTCTCTTGGTCCCCCTACAATTTGTAGGCCAGGAGCTGAAGCTGCCATATGGCTGTGGATGCACAGCCCAGCACCTCAGCGGTTTCTTGCCCCAGGGGCAAAGGTCAATTGCACTCCCAAACTACTGGATCCTCAAGTCCACACTGCACTGACTCTCACTTTGTCTTTGGCATCTATGGGTTGATAATTCTGGAAACTGCCACAGTTGCTGGTGATCTGAAGTCCCTCTACCTGGAGACTGTTCAGGCCTTCCCTGAGGCTAAAACCTCCAGCTCAAGCAGGGCTGGGGTCCGCTCCCAGAGCACTGTGCTGGCCACTACCTGCTGGCCTGCTGGCCTATCCTCAGACAGAGGTTAGCTTCTCTGAGTCATTTTGTGGATGCTGTAGCTCCAAAGTTTGTTCAGAGTAACCCATTACATGAATTGGAGGATGTGGGAGCCGGAGCCCCATGGAAGTCCTGTTTCTACTCCGCCATCTTGACTAGGACCCCTCGAGTGTGACTTATCTTAATGTTGGATTTTTGTTTCAAAAATCTTGTGGATACAACCGTGGTTGCCACCCAGTGTATCTCTGACACTGTAAATTTTCCTTGGTTGAAAGGGCAGAGGGAACCATGAAAATGGACATAGAAGATGTTGACATAACTCTGTGGACAGAGGCAGATTTTGAAGAGAAGTGCATATACATTGTAAATGACCACTCCTGGGACTCTGGTGCTATGGAAGAACTATCATTCATGCACAGGCATCTTTATCGAGGAATCTGATTTTCAAATATGCAATGGGATGCAGAGGTTATTGGAGTAATAAGCAAAGAATACATACCAAAAGGAATAGGTTTTGGACCCTTAATAGATGAAATATATACCATATCATCTATGCCAATGATATAGTTCCCAAGAATGGCAACAGACAGTATTTTTGGTGGATCTGTTCTAATGGGGAGCTTCACTACTTCATCACTGGCTTTAATGACAAAAAAACAACTTGGTATGTTACATGAACCCTGTTCACTCTGTTCAGGAGCAGAATTTATCTGAAGAAAAGGAATGAACCTATGTCTCTACACCATTAAGCCAAATCCCTGACAACCAGGAACTTCTTGTGTGGTATTGTTGGCACTTTGCAGAAAGATTCCACTATCTTTCCTTTGGAGAGCTGATAAATATGAACCTCACTCAAACAGACATCAGTCCAAAGCAACAAAGCACAAAGAAAAATGAATTTTGCCCAAAAAGTGTCCCAAAGAGAGAGCACAGAGTGAAAGAAATTCTGAAAAATGATTCTAGCCATTCCAAAGGAAAGAGCTTCTTCAGGGCTAACATTTCACTCGTCACTCCAGAAAAGGACATGGATAATTTGAAAAAAAAACTGTAGCCCTGAAAGGCCTCAGGTTGTCTACCCAACCCAAGTTCCCTTTGCAGAAGACTGGTCGAATACTTCTCTGACCTATAGGATGGAGAGTCCTACTTATATTGCTCACTCCACCATGCTACCCTCCATATCTTCCACCACCCCTAGCCCCTCAGTAAATAGCAATCCAGACCAAAGCTGGAAAAGTTCCAGTCCTCATGGTAGCCTGGGGAAAACAGTTCCACCTTTGACCCCCATTTCTCAAGAACATCTAGAATCTTACCCTTACTTGAATACACACTATGGTTCAGGAGGATTGGGATCTCACCCTGGCTATATACCACCTAATCATTTTTCTTCAGTTTTCCTCCCCTCTTATAATGCTCATTATCCCAAGTTACTTTTGTCTCCATATGGTATGAGCTGTAGCAGCCTAAATACTGTGAATAATATAAATGGCATCAATAACTAATGGCAAACAAAGTAGGGTCTTTTTGCTGTTTTTCTGTGTATTTTATTCAGTTTCCAAGCTTCAGTCTTACATGCCTCTGCACTGAACCAATAAGACATGTGAAAATGGGTTCTAACTAATCGGATACATACATGTGGGCTCTAGTCAATCAGATGCTGAGTAGAACTGTATATAAAGAGAGCTAGTGTTGAGAAAGTAGAAATTAAGGGAACCAGCATGGAGAGGGCAAGTCAGCATTAAGAAGAAGAAAATGAATAGAAGAGACTTCTAAAAGCTGGGAGGAAACTTTTGAGAGCTCAGAGGAGACCTCTGAGAGCTGGGAGGAGACCTCTGGTAGTGGAGAGGAGACCTCTGATAGTGGAGAGGAGACCTCTGAGAGTGGAGAGGAGACCTCTGAGAGTGGAGAGGAGACCTCTGATGGCAGAGACTTGCTGAGGGAGCTTCTGAACTTTGAAAGCAAATAGGCTGTGGGGCAGAGACCTGTCCATGGGAGGAGGGCTTAGCTTGGGCCCCTTTTGAGAACTATTAAAGTGAACTGAGCTATTATTACAGAGTCTCTGGACTTTGGAGGTGAATTGAGATGATGGTGCTAGTGGTGTGTGTCAGTATTGTTGTTTCCCTGTTAAGCTTTGTTTTCCCAGAGACAGAAGTTGTGGGCAGGAGCCCCTGGAGCCTGCTGTCAGGCAGGAGCAGGGAGAGCTTGGAGTGGAAAGGACCCCACGAGCTGAGATGTGGAAAAGGAGCACAGAGCTGTCTACATGTGAATCCAGGTGAGAGTCAGGAGAGGTCAACCCACAGAGGAGGAGCCATGAGACTTGGAAGGCAACCTCAGTTTAAGACGAAAGACTTGAACACTTGGTTTTGATTAAGGAGACTGTTCTTGCAGTGACCTAGGGGTGGATGGTGTGGTATTTTCTGTTATTGCTTAAGGATATTTCATACTAGGGAAGACCCCTGATTTGGGGGATGCCATGATATATGCTGTGTAGTGTGATGCTCTTACTATGACCTAGGGGTGGATGTGTGGTATTTTCTGCTACCCTTTAAGGATGTGTTGTGCTAGGGAAGACTCTAGCCTGGGGCACTCTGATTGTGTAAACAAGTATTTTGGGAATGCTATTGAATGCAATGATATATGCTATGTGTCATGACATACTGAATGTCTATATGTGTGTGTGTGTGTGTATGTTGAATGATATGTTTTTCTTAAGGATGTTGCTATGAATATTATACTTTATTGAACAATGTTTAGTTCTGAATAAATAGAGAGTTCATTATACTATGCGATGAAATCCTTAAATTATTCACAGCAGCAGTCCTCAGATGTGCTGTCATGATTGGCATTACAATAACTTTAATATCTTCCCAAGGTTATATACAGTCTATGGTAGTTAGTTGGTTGTCTGTTGTCCTTCATTTTCAAAGAGGATCAAAATGACATCACTATTTCAGTGTGTCGGATTGTGGCTGTTCAGACTAACACAAGCTCAGAATGCTCTACCACAGGATGGGCACAAATAGACAGTGTGAACATTTGGGGCAGATTCTCTAAATTTGAGTGTCTTGTCCTTCTTCTGAGCTATTTCAATTCTGCTTTGCTCATAGAGCACAGTATCTTCTCTGATGAGGGCACGCCATAATGAGCAGCCCTATGCCAGAGTCTCCCATGTCACATAGTCAGTTCCAAAGTTCTTAAGAGAGATCTTGGGAGTGTCTTTGTATCACTTCTTCTGACCACATTGTGAATGCTTGCCCTGTGTGACATCTCTATAAAATAATGTTTTTAGCAAGTGTGCATTAAACATACTTAGTAGAGGAGGCAACTTGCCTCATAGCATGTTCAACTCAGCTACTCTTCCAAATTCATTGCCCTTGGAACTATCACAGAGATAACCACAACCAGAGTGCCCCAGAGATGTTCTTGCACCTTCACCCAACAGGGCGTTATCTATCACCAGCACAGCCACCAGCATGAAAGACAAGCCACATAGTCCAACGAGTGAGTAGGCCCACAACGGCTGGGACAGCTGCCACATCCGAACACATGATATAACATAAAGCTGCCTCAGCGATGTTGGCAGCCACCAGCAGTGAAGGAGCCATGAATCTCATTAAAAGTAAGAAAAATATGACTGGTTACAAAACACTCCCATATCCACTGAAGAAACAGAATGGAAAAGATTAGGTACAAGTGTGTCATTTATCCCAAGACCTCTGGGTGACTCTCAAACCTGAAGGTCCACCTCAGAGAGCACAATGGAGAGCAACCATTCAGATGCCAAACTTGCAATGAGGGTTTCACTCAGATCTCCTACCTGCAGAAACACTACCGGGTTCATACGGACGAAGAACCTCGTGAATATCAGGTTTGTCAAACGTGTTTCAGCAGTACCGGGATTCTTAAGACCTACCTGCAATTTCACTCTGGAGAAAAACTGTACCAGTATAAACTGTGCCGAGTTGAGTTCACCCAGTTTGTGCACCTGAAACTCCACAAGCACCTACACACCCTGGAGAGGCCATACAAGGGTACTCAGTGCCACAAGAGCTACATACCCCTCTGTATTCTCCAGGTTCACCTAAATGGTTATTGCCCCCCAGATCCAACTTCTGGACTGTCCTTAGAGGATCTGACTTAAATCAATGAAAAAATAGAAAAGCTTGACATCAGTGACAATGTAGATGAATGGTACTGATAAGATGTTTGTGAAGGAGAAAGAGATCCTGACTTTTCTCACAAGAGAGATGGAAGGAGACAATTTTGCAAAGGAACATGGGAAATGGACTAATATCAATAGTGTGTAACTTTTGAGAGCTATTAGAACCCATCCCTTAGGAAGTTGGCCTACAGTCATCTATGACTTCTGTTACCTGTAAAGGTCAAACAAGAAATAATTGAACGAATGAATTCTTAAGACTTTCAAGAAATGAAAGAAATAATTTATATATGTGTATATACATACACACATATTCACTTGTGACTTTACAAGTCAGGATGCCTGTAGCAAATTGTTTATACATTGATTCCAATGTTGCAAAGCTTTCCTGACATCACAGATGAGCTATCTCACACTTTCATTCCAGTTCAAAGAAGGAACTCTGAAGTTATTGTGATCTCAGGGTATAAAGAAAAAAAAGGCTATTATATGTATATGTATTATATGTACATACATGTATATAGTTGATTGTATGTATTGAATATGTTCGTAAACAAGTTTGCATAGCCTTTCTTATTACTAAGACTATTTCCTATCAATTATTTTTCAATGATAGTACTTCATAATTAAGTATGCAACTTATCATTCTAAAAGCAATAGTTAGAAAATGTTTATAATGACTGGAAAATTATTGTAATTTGAGTATAAATGTTTTTTGTGGCCATTCTTTGTAGAAAATCTCTGCAATCTGTCTAAATTATGGTGAAATTAAGATTGGAAAAACAAAACTATGTTACTTCATTCAATATGCCTACAAACTTAAGCAGGAGTTGGGGAACCTGTGACCTCAAGGCAACATATGGCCCTCTAGGAAGTTGTACCTTTACTGAATCTAAACTTTACATAACAAATCCCCTTAAAAAATAATTTGTTCTGAATAACTTAGACTCAGTCAAAAGGCTGTACTCTAGGACCTAGAAGGCCACATGTGGCCTCAAGGCTGCACCCCTGCACAGAAAGTTTGAAAATGATGTTTTGTATTGCCAAAGATGGATATGTTGAATCATGCTTGAGATCATTTAGGTTGAACAACATTGTGTAAGTTGGGAGTAGATGTGCAGAATTACCTAATAATAATTTGGATAGTGGCAATATGGAAAGGAATTCTATATCAGCCTCTATGTAGCCCAGACATTTTCCCTACCTACAGCTCTACCTAGAAAGGTCACATGACAGGAAGGCTTGTTTTACTTTTGCTATTTTTCTAAAAGCAATACAAAACCCCAAAGTCACCCAAAACATCCATCACAAACTTCCATATAACTTTGTCATCTCAGTGTAGCAACCGAAAATATGAAGATGAGAAAACGCCTTGTCTAAAACCACTGTTAAAAGCACTAGTGGCTTTTGTGTCTCAGTTTTTTCAGGGTGGAGTTTGGGGTATTTTGTGTGTATGATACATATTTTAATTTCTAGATGTCAGAATTGCACAAAAATGGTGCTTTCTCAGAAAGGAGTTTTGGGGTAGAAAGACTCAGCCCACATTTTGAAAAACTATGCAAGCAAAAACCCCAAATAGTTATTTTCTTGTCTCTGGGTGAAAGTGGGTGATGTACATTCCTGTTCTAGCACATCAACTTTATTTTCTGTAAGACTCAAATTTTCTTCAGTATTTGTATTTGTACATTTTGTGGTTAATTTAATTGAAGATGAAAAGGGCATTGAAAAGTCTTTCAACAATAATTACCTCATTGAGTGTGCCCAGTAGTGCAGGAAATGCTGTTTTATCTAATGCTTTTCTACTTTAGAGAAGAAACCGAGTGTGCACAAAAAACTTAGAATGTGTTGTTACTTTTTATTAAAGTTTCCCTCTATCTCCTTAAAATTAAAAAAAATATATATATATATATACTGAAGGATTGGGGTCAGAAAGGGAATGGGGGTGAGGGTCAAAAGGTAGAGATAGAGTCATGATTTAGGGTCAAGTATTGTATTCCTTTTATGTGCAAAACACTGTGGTGAATATATAGATAACGGAGGAAGTATATGTCTTCAAGGAATTTAAAATCTACTTAGGGAGACAAGATAATACACATAAAAACATCATTACCAATGGGGCCATTTTCTGAGAATATCATACCAGTGGGGCCCCAAAATTCAGGGAAGGAAGACACCCCGTACTGCTCCCCCTCTGCACCAGTGCCACTGACAATACCCAAGCTGGGGGCCAGAAGAAAATCACAAAGGGACTATTGTATTACTTTTTTTCCCTCTCTTCTCCAGATGCATAAGTGATTTTTTTCTCAATTTCCTCACCCCAAAGATCTCTTTTTGGCATTTAAGGTGTACTAAAGAAGGGTGTATATTTATACATTTTATTTATACCACTATTCTCATGTGTGTATGTGTGTATGTGTGTGTGTGTGACATTGTGAGCCAAACCAGGTAATAGAAACTAATTTTCATAAAAGATGAAAATCAAACCTTTTTAGAGGACTTTGCATCACACTTGATGACCTCCAACCTAGGACAATGATGTGTTGGGCATTTGAAAGAATCTCAATATGCATATGTATATAGTCCTTTTCTGTAGGTTATATAAGGTCTAACAGTGAAGACCCCAAAACTCTGACAGAAAAAGGAAATAAAAATCCCTCCCTACATATGGTAACATCACAAAGACCAGTGGATATGAGTAGAATAAATGATATTTGAATGTCAGGGATAGCCTAATAGAGCTTTATTTCATTTTGTCATAATAAGGTCACACCTAGTTGTTATGGGAATGGGTATCTGAAGATCTTCCCTGCCCCTAGGCCCTTTGATAGGCTTAAGTGACTCTGAGAACCTTCCTTGATTTGAAAATATACTCTGCCCCCTAATAGGCTGAATGTGGTCACATGGAGCCTGTGGTGGGAGGCTCTGCTGATCTGTTTCTCTGTATGCTTGTAACTTCTGCTTATAACTTGTTTGTATTCTATGAAGTTTGGGGTGCTGACCTTTTCCCCCGAATTAGGTAAATGATGTATGTTTGATTAAAGTAAGATTGTTAACCCATTTTGAGTTGCTTTCCTTTAGAAAAGCAGATCTAACAACCTATGCTGGCAGCCATCCTGGATATGCTAGGGTGCTTGCTGCTACACCAGTGTAAGAAGTAAATCCCATTATTACAACCATTACCACTCAGTGCACATTGTCTTTATGTCCTTATTCCTTACAAGTCTCTGATCAGACCATTTTATCAGTCATAGGATTTTATGATGGAAATAAAAATGGCGAATATATTGATAACTAGTAAACAAAACTCAAAATAACCCAGGGAAGTATGTAAATAAAGCATTTGCTAGAGAAAATTTTGTGTGTGCATATGTATATGTTTGTGTATACGTATATATTTGTATATATACTTCTGCCTCTAGCAATGATAAAGTGGACAAATTTACATGCAGAAATGTGGTTAACAAATGCCACCTTATTGTAGACAATCCGAAGTATCACTACTCAGACATACTTTTCTTATCCTCAATCCCTTTTCCCTCCCCCACTTTTTTGGCCTTTAGTGCTTTTGTGTTCACGTTTTTCAAAGATTTATGTACTGCAGTTTTAAAAATTTCAACTTCTCTTTACTGCCTATAGTTCTCCTGACCCTCCCCTGTTCAGGCCTCTTACATGTGAATATAACAGACAATCAGAAGTGGTTTTTCTTTTCTCAAAAAAAAAAAAAAAACCCTGACTAAATTGAATTGACTTTTTACTTTGCTAGAACAACAAATTATCTTATGTTTATGAACTGGATTACATTGTTATTTATGCACAATTATCAAAATGTAAATTAAATACAAACATTCAAGCTTTAAAAAAATACACTCATCACCTCAAATACCCATGCCTTCTATGTATTGGGAAAATAATTTAAACAGTGGACAAATTGTCCACCTCCCTTATCTGTGCCCTTCACTTGCCCTATTCCTACTAACTGACCTATTTCTCATTTTGCCAACATGACACTGATTTTTGTTTGTTTGGGGGGATAAATTAAGTTTATGGGATAAATTAATTTACTCTTCCCCACTTAAAAAAAAGAACATAAACTCTTATAACCTAGAGGAGAATTAAGGACTAGCAATGTCTACTTCCCATTCCTTTCCATTTAATGGGTAAGGCAAAGGAGGCCCAAATGAGGCCTCATATAAAGTCACAGCAAGTTTGTGGCAAAGCTGAGGCTAAAACCCAGGTCTTGGTGGATGGCCCCTTAGTCCACTGCTCTTATCATCCTATCATGTAATTTCTCATACATCATTTCTTGAAATCATCATTTTCTCAGATAGGATTCCACAAATCTGTATAAAAACCCCTATCAACAGAGAATAAGACACAGGGAAAGATTGTGGTATTTATCCGACAGTGGTAGTCCTGAAGTGACTGTGTGATGTGTTAGCAAGCAGGCATATTTGCAGTGACAAACACTTGGGGAGCTGATCACAAGCACCGTCCCACACTTTATTCTTATGGAATGTTTTAAGAGACTCAATTGGCTCAAGTCAGTGTTGGTTTTTCACTTCTATAAAACAGTCGGCAGCTAAACTGATGCTCCCCAAGGTCCAAAAAAGCAGGCGTAATGTATATAAAGCACCCACACAGCCATAGGAAGTCCTGATTGTGTTGTGGCCTTCCTTCAGGCATGCTGTCACAGTAAAATCTTGGGATGGATTTCCTGAAGTCTAGAGGGAAATTATGTTTGTTTGCTGATATGTAGAGTTGCCATCCATAGACAATAATTCCTTCTAAAATCATGACATTATTTAAAAATTACTGGCATTTCTTCTGCAAACACGTATATGTGTATGTTCAATTGATAACCTGTGGTTTTAGTGTGTAGCAGTCAATTCTTTTCCCTCATTCTTTTAGATCCTTCAAGTTTAAAGACCCATAAATAGTACCTCTCAAAGCAGCATCTCCCATTTTGGCAGAGGGAGGAGGGGAGTTTTGGAAAGAGCGCCAGGCCATTGGAATGAAGATCCAGCTGCATCTATTCTCTGTGTGGCCTTAATAAAGTAATTTTCTTTTTCAGATTTTCAAATGTCTATATCTATAAAATGGAGAGGATTATAAACCCTGTACTACATACCCCATAGGTACAGAGCTCTTTGTAAAATGAAAAACATTATAATACATATAATGTAATTTGCATTATACATAATTATATAGCATATAATATGCAGAAAATTATACATTATATCATTGTAAAGTGCTATATTAATGAAAGCTCTTACTGTTATAGGAAAATAAGCTCTTATTATGGAGAACCCTTGAAGTAAAGCAAACATTCTAATTAGGGGTTTGCTTAGGACTATAGTAAAATATTCAATAGTATAGAAAACAAAGATAGGAAACCTACAACAAAGACTTTAATCCTTTAGTGGATCTGAGATCTCCACAATTTTGGTGACTAGAAGAGAAGCTGATCAAGCCCCTTGAACAACTTTAAGTAGGAGGATAAGTCTCCTTTGCTGGGTCTTCATTCAGGTCACTCCCTCTAACCATGGGCAGCTCTCAGGGTTCTGTTCTGAGCCCTCTTTTCCCTCCATTCTACTTCACTTAGTGACCATCATCACCTCCTATGGATTTAATTACCATGCTGATGATTCTCAGATCTACCCATCCTTCCCTAACCTCTCTACTGACCTCTGATCTTGCATCTCCAACTGCCTTTCAGACATTTCTAGCTGGCAGTAGACATTTTAAACTCAACATGGGCTAAATTGGACTCATTTCCCCCTCTCTGACCCCTTCCTCCCCCCACTCCTAGATTCTCTATTACAGTTGAGGGCAATATCATCCTCCCAGACCTCAGGCTCAAAACCTATGATTATGTGAGCCTTGATTCTTCACTATTTCTCACCCTCCCATATCCAATCATTGCTGAGGCCTGCCAATTTAACCACTGTAGCACCTGTCAAATAGGACTCCTTTCCTCTTCTAACACCTGCCACTTGAGTGCAGTGGATTATCTCAGAAGTTTGCCAGTGGGTCTGCCTGCTTCCAGTCTACCCCCTCCCCCCAGAATAAAAAGCAACATTCTCAAGATTCAGTCAGCTGATTCTTTTAAAATGCAGATCTAAGGGGCAGAGACAAGATGGCAGCATAGAAGCAGGAAAACTCTTGTGAGCTCCCCCCATAACCACCTCAAATACCTATAAAATATGACTAAACAAACTTTAGAGCTACAGAAACCCACAAAGTGACAGAGAGAAGCAAACCTCCCGCTGAAGGCAGCCTGGCAGGCCTGCAGGAAGGGTCCATTGCAGTACAGTGGCATCCCAGTCCAGCCCTGGTGAGCCTGTGGTTTTAGCCCCAGTGCAGACTCAACCAGCAGTGGCTGGAGTGGACTTCTGGAGAGTGGATCACCAGCAGCTGTGGCAGTTTCCAGAATTATCAATCCATAAATGCCAAAGTCAAAGAAAAAGGCCACTGTGGAACTCTGTTGGGACTGATGGTGTGGGAATGCGGTCTGGCCCCTGCCCTCTGGGGTGAGAAGTGGTGAAGGGGCAATGGCCCTACAGCTATCACATGGCTGCTTCAGAGCTTCTGGCCTGCAGACAATAGGAGGGCCAAGCTACCATTCAGAGGCTAATCGCTCTTGCTTTAAGCTGCTTGGCTCTGGATTGCTGTCTGGGGTAGAGGTCCTGGGTTGCATGACCAGTGAGCCAGAGCCCATGGGGGATGCAGGGAAGTTACCCAAATGATAGCTTTGTGAAAACCCCAGTGATTTGGGACAAAGCTCTCCTCTCTGGAAGCAGAGTTCTACTGTGGCAAAAAGCTCAAAAGTCAAGTAATTGAGTGGCAACATGAGCAAGCAAAGCAAGCACAGCAGTCAAACCTTAGATTCCTTTTTTGGGGACAAAGAGGATGAAAGCATGGAACAGGAGGTAGACAATGAAGTCAGAACTCCTGTACCAAAAGATTCCACGAAAAATATGAACTGCTTACAGGCCATGGAGGAGCTCAAGAAGGGTTTTGAAAATCAAATAAGAGAAGTGGAGGAAAATTGGGAAGAGAAATGAGAATGATGTAAGAAAATCATGAAAAGTGAGTCAACAACCTGACTGAAAAAAATAACACCTTAAAAACAGACTAATTCAAATGGCAAAAGAGGCCCAAAAAGCTGATGAGGAAAAGAATGCCTTAAAAAGCTGAATTTGGGAGGGGGTAGAGCCAAGATGGTATTGTAGAAGTAGGAGAATTCCATATGACCCTTCCATAACCACCTCAAATACCTATAAAAAATGACTCTAAACAAACTTCAGAGCAGCAGAACCCACAAAGTGACAGAGAGAAGCAAACTTCCCACTGAAGACAGCCCAGCATGCTGACAAGAAGGGTCAATCACATGCTGCTGGGATCAGAGCCCAGCCCTGTGTGAGCCCACTGTTTTAGTCTCAGGGTGACTGCCACAAGCCCAGCTTGGGAAACTTTGAGAAAGTGGATCACCAGCAGCTGTAGTAGTTTCCAGAATTATGAACTGATAAATGCCAAAGACAAAGTGAGAGTTCAGTGAGGACTTTGTCAGAACAGGGGATCCAGGAGTGCGGTCCAGCTTCTGCCCCAGGAGAAAGAAGCAGCTGAGGTGTAGCAGCTGCAGCCACATGGCTGCTTCAAAGCTCCTGACTTGCAGGCCCCACTCCCCCACCCCTGTAGGGGGACCAAGTGACCAATCTGAGGGGTAATTCTTCATGCTTTAACCTGCATGGATCTGGATTGCTGTCAAGGGTGGAGGTCCCAGGGTGCATGACCAGTGTGCCAGAGCCAGTAGAGGCTTCTGAGAGGGCATCCAAGTAATACCCATGGCAGCTGAGAAAACCCCAGAGATTTGAGACAAAGCTCTCCTCTATGGAAGCAGTGTTCTAATGTGGGAAAAAGCTCAAAAGTCAAATAATTGACTGGCAATATGAGCAAGCAAAGGAAGGAAAGCAAGCACAGCAATCTGAGTTTGGATCCTTTTTTGGGGACAAAAAGGATCAAAGCATGTAAGAGGAGGAAGACAACAAAGTTAGTACTCCTGCACCAAAATCTTCCAAGAAAAATTTGAACAGGTTACCAGCCACAGAGGAGCTTAAGAAGGATTTTGAAAATCAAATAAGAGAAGTGGAGGAAAAATTGGGAAGGGAAATGAGAATAATGTAAGAAAATCAGGAAAAGAGAGTCAACAACCTGACTGAAGAAAATAACACCTTAAAAATACATTAACTCAAATGGCAAAAGAGGTTCAAAAAGCCGATGAGGAGAATGCCTTAAAAAGCCAATTTGCCAGATGGAAAAAAAGAATCTCAAAAGTTTACTAAGGAGAATCATTCCTTCAGAATTAAACTGGAGTACATGGAAGCTAGTGACTTTATGAGAAATCAAGACACTATTAAACATATACAAACAAATGAAAAAAATAGAAGGCAACGTGGAATATCTCATTGGAAAAACTACTGCCCTGGAAAATAGACCCCAGAGATATAATGTAAAAATGATTGGACTACCTGAAAGCCATGATCAAAAAAGAACCTAGAAATTTTCCTTCAAGAAATTCTCAAGGAAAATTACCATGATGTTTTAAAATCAGAGAGCAATATAGAGGTTGATAACTCCACTGATCACCTCTTGAAAAAGATCCCCAAAAGAAAACTCCTATATTATATTATTATATATTATTAGGAATATTATTTATATTATACATTTATATATAGGAATAATATGTATTATATATAAGAATAATATATTATTAGGAATATTATAGCCAGGTTCTTGAATTCCCAGATCAAGGAGAAAATGTTACAAGTAGCCAAGAAGAAACAATTTGAATATTGGGGAAACATAATCAGGATAACACAGGATTTGGCAGCTTCTACACTGAGGGATTGAAGGGTTTGGAATATGATATTCTGGAGGTCAAAGGAGCTGGGATTAAAACAAAGAATCACCTACCCAGCAAAACTGAGTATCATGTTTCAGGGGAAATTATGGTCATTCAATGAAATAGAGAACTTTCAAGCTTTCTTGATGAAAAAAAAAACCAGAGTTGAATAGAAAATTTGACATTCAGATAAAAGAAGCAAGAGAAGCATGAGAAGGTAAACAGGGAAAAGAAATCATAAGGAACTTATCAAAGTTGAACTAGTTGCATTCCTACATGGAAAGAGATAATTTTAATTTATGAAACTTTTCTTAGTATGAGAATAGTTGAAGGGAATATAAATGTATATAATATATATGTATGTATACATACATATATATGTCTATATAGGATGGTATATGGGCATATGAATACATATGTGAGTGAATGTATATATGTGTACAGGAATACATAGACAGAGGGCACAGGACCAATTGAGTAGGAAGGTATGATACTTAAAAGGTGAAATTGAGAGGTGAGAGAGGTATATAATGAGAGGAGATGGGAAGAGACAGAATGGGGTAAATTAACTCCTATATAAGAGGCAAGGGAAAACTGTTACAATGGAGGGGAAGAACAGGAAGGCAAAAGAGAATGAGTCAACCTTACTCTCATTGAATTTGGCTTAGGAAGGCAATGACATACACACTAAATAGGGTATCTCTCCTTACAGGAGAGTAGGGCGGAAGGGAATAAGAGGGGGGATGATGGAAGGGAAGGCAGGTTCAGGGAGAGAGAAGTTGGAAGCACACACTTTTGAAAAGGGAAAGGGTCAAAGTAGAGAATAGAACAAGTGGGGGGCAGGATAGGATGGAGGGAAATATGTGCAGTCTTTCACAATATATCTACTATGGAAATGTTTTGCATAGCTACACATGTACAACCTATATGGAATTGCTTATCTTCCTAGTAAAGTTGGTTGATGAGGGAGAAACATAAAGAATCTGGAATTGAAAGTTTTAAAATCAAACTTTAAATATACATATATATGTATATGTATAATTTTTTACATGTAACTGGGAAATAAGATATACAGGTATAGAAATATATGTTGCCCTACTGGAAAGTCGGAGTGGGGGTGGGTGACGATATAGTTTACAGCAGATTGGGGGAGGGAGTATACAGTAGGACTGCTGTTTTGGGTTGGTGGGTAGGGTAAAGATGGGGAGAAAATTAACTCAAAATCTTGTGGAAATGAATGATGTAAACTAAAAATATACATAACATTTAATTAAAATCAAGAAAATATACTCTCCTACCAATAGGCTGAGTATAATCACATGGAGCCTGTGATGGGAGCAGTTTGTTGAAGGATGGAGCAGAGCCCACAGGGAAGCTGGGAGTTAGAGCCAGCTAGATGGTTGTAAGGAGAGCATGCTTCTGGGAGACAGACAGGTTTGTGAATAAAAGCTGGTGCTTGCCACCTGCTGTGACAGCTAAGCTTGTGCTGGTTTGGGGGAAGGCTAAAGGATGCTGTGGCTCTCTGTGGTGTTCCTGTTTATTAACTTTTTTGCTACTGTAATGGGTTTGAATTCAGTTTTCTGGTGTCTGAATAAATGTTTTGCTTCTGTCTTCTAAAAAAATCTTGTTCTAATTTTTGTACACAACATGACTTATGTGAAAATATGTTTGATATGAATGTATATGTAGAGCCTATAACAGATTGTAGGCCATCTTGGGGAGGGGGAAGGAGGAAGGGGAAGTAGGTAAAGAAAATTTTAAACTTATGGAAATGAATGATGAAAACTAAAAATTAATTAATTCAATATTTTGCTCTAAGTGACTTTAAGGGAGAGACAGAAGGGAATTTAAGCAATATAAAAACAATGACAAGATGTGCTTTCTAAAATAAAACAGACCATTGATAACTTTGAAAAGAGCAGTTTCAGTTAAATGATGAGGTCAGAAGCTTTAACAGAGAGGGTTTAGAAGATTGGGAGAAGGAAGGAAGTGGAGGCAGCATGTAGACATGACTTTATCAAGGAGTTTTACCAAAAAAGAAGGGGAGAGATATAGGATGGTACCTAAGTGGGAGAGTAGTGTCAGATGTTTTATTTTATTTTTAAAAATGGGGAAGACATGGGCATATTTGTAGGGACCAGGGATGGAGCTAATATATAGGGAGAGATTGAAGATAATCAAGAGTGGGCATGATGATGGGATCATTTTTACTGGAGAAGGTGCAAGGGTTAATGTCAGGGGGTATACAAGGAAAGGCTACCTCTTCATCTAAGTTTGGTGTGAAGGAGAGAGTAAACAAAAATTTCTGAGTTATGTGAAATGAAGGGAAAAGAAAAACTGTCAAAAAGTAGTCTCAGTTTTCTTTTCTTTTCTTTTTTTGGTAAAGTATAAAGTAAGTAAGGAGCACCAAAAAGATGGAGGGAGAGCGTGCTATAGGAGGCTTGAGGAGAAATAAGGCTTGGAATAGCAACTGTGGAGAATAGGCTAGCAAATCATTTAGTGGGGAACAGACTATATTATCTGATTGCCTTGCTACAGTGAGGACCCAGGTGAAATTAAGTGACCAGTCTGTAGTTGACCCAGTCAGCATGGCTTGGTGATTTCCTCCAGCTCTGCTTATGGTAGTAGCAGGTGAACAGAAGTAAAGCAGATAGATGGTGAGCAAAATTCAGGGTATGATCAGTGATGGCACGAGAAATTGGAGACTTGAAAAAAAGAGTTATTGAGCTGGGCTTCCATAATAGTTGCATTGACTTGGGAGCTTACCCAAGCTTCACCTACAAGTGGAGAGTATTGGGAGTGGATATCCCACCACCATCCCCCAACACACTCAACAGGGTTCCTCCTAGTATCCTGAGATAGTTTGATGCACAGCTACATGCTGTGAGAATCCCAGACCTGCCAGTGTGAGGGCAGGATGGAATGAGTGAGCTGGCTCAGAAAGTGAGAGTGGTAACCACTTTCTAAGTCAGGTGCTATTCTAACACCTCAAACAGAAATGGGAAAGTTAGGAAGAGGAGAAAGTTTTATTTTGGATTGTTGCTTTTGAGATGTCCCATCTTATTCTCTGGATAATTCTATTTTCTCACGGATGCAGACATTTTCAGCTTGGTAAATATTCTTCCCACTTGAAATATCCATGGACATAGATTATTGGTTCAAAGACTGAAGCCATCAGTATCTCTAGCTTGGACAGGAATCTAGCTCCCACACCCTTCAAACTCTCCTACTCACGTGCTGTCAGATTTCTGTCTGCACAACTTTGATTAAGTTACTCCCTTGCACCAAAACATTCAATTGTTTCCTCATTGTTGACTAAATGCGTTCTAAGCTTCTTAGTCAGGCATTCAAGGCCCTCTACAGTTTGGCAACAAACTATAATTTTAGTCTCTTCTTACACTATTTCCCCTCACTCTGACATTATAATTATGCAAATTATGTAATCACAGAAAACCTGGATATCTTGACTGAATCAAAGAAGGAACAGAAAAGACTGAGGACCCATTAGTATTACATGTGTTCAAACAAAATTGGATTATTTATCATCCTTTGTAGCTATCATCTTCCTCCTTACCCAAGAAATTAACTTGTGTTTATCTTTACACCTTCTGTTATTGAGAAGCAGCCTTGGTATATTGGAGAGAGAGTTGGCCATAGGAGTGAGGCGGCCTACAGGGGAACAAGAAATTATTTAGTGCCTAATATGTGCCAGGCACTGTTCTAAGGGTTTTACAAATAATACCTCATTTGGCCCTAACAAGCCAATTTTCCAATGAGGAAACTGAGGCAAGGAGAGGTTAAGTGACTTTCCCAGGGTCACAAAGCTAGTAAGCATCTGTGGCAAGATTTGAACTCATGTCTTCCTGACTCCATATCTGGTGTTCTATCCATGATGTCACCTACCTGGATCCTGGGGAACCAGGAAGACCTGAATTCAAATCACTATTCTGAAATATTCTGGCTCTATATTCTTGGGCAAATCACTTATCTTTTCAATGTTCTTGGAAACTCCTTAAGATCGCAGACAGTAAAGAGGGTGTGTCATCCAGGAACTTACTCTATCTATGAAATTGCTGGTCCAATTCCTATCTCTATACTGTGTGTAAATGTTGCTCCATTCAACAGAGAAGAAGTTTCATGAAGACAAGGATTACTTTATCTTTGTCTTTAAATCCCAGAACTTAGTACAGTTCCTGGCTCATAACTGATGCTTTAAAAATATTTGCTGAAACATGGTCTAGAAGAAGAGAGAGAAGACACTTACCCTGACTCCTATGCAAAGATAAGAGGTCCATTAATGTGAAATATTGCATACACACATAATTCTATCTATCTATCTATCTATCTATCTATCTATCTATCTATCTATCTATCTATCTATCTATCTATCTGTCTGTCTGTCTGTCTGTCTGTCTGTCTGTCTGTCTGTCTGTCCGTCCGTCCGTCCGTC